>NW_028225102.1:510000-732029 GCF_056783735.1 Eptatretus burgeri
AAATTTTTCCACAAGTACCATTATTCCTTCGATGGACTTCCTTCTCAGTACCATTAATCGACCAGGTGAGTGTCCAGGGGTATTGTCCCTATTTTTTTGTTCTTCTGGAGGTGTTCGCCCATTACTCTTTCTCGAATAAATCGTGCCGCTTTCGAAACACACAACATTGATTTCCTTCAAGGTGGATGATTTTGAAATCCCTTTTATAATTGAATGGTTGGTTCGTCTCACCAAGATTTTTTTTACCAATTTATTGTTTTCCATCCGATGGCGTTTTTGTCTCTCTCTGAGTTTTATCTCTTCTATTTTGTTGGCCAACTCGTCTTCCAGCCAATGCTGCTCTTCATCTTCACCCTCCCTCCTCTCCCTCATTCTGCTGCTCTTCCCTTGTCTTTCTGCCCATCATCATCTGCCTTTTCCACTTTTTTCCCCCTTCGTCTGTGTCTGAGTCACCTGGTTCATTGTCTCTGAAATTGGTCTTGCCCCTCTTACAGGGGGATGCTCTCGTTTTCTCCTTTCGCCACACTCTTTCTTCGCCCCCCTTGGACTGGCTCTATGTCGGGGTTTGAGTCCCTGGCTCGTTGCACAACCAAAACTTCCTTCCGTGCCATCTCGGCCAAATCCCTGCCGTCTCTTTCTTCACCTTCAGCGACCATTTGGCTCCCCTCGCTCTAATATCTCTTGCCACTTGTTGAGTTGCCCTCAATAAAATCTTTTCTGAGTTGGTCCATTCCGTTGAGCGTTCTTACATTCCAACTGGCAATTCTAACCGGGAGGTTCCTAGCACCCCCTCTCTTTCGAGTGCCCCGGACTGGTGGCTGTTTTTTTTGAGCGGTTTTTTCATGCAGATATTTTTGAGCGCTGGTTTACACCTGGACAGTTGCTTAGGGACATCCCAGGTGAGACCATGCTTCGTCTGGCGTCTCCCTCCCCTCAATCTGTAAATATCTCTTGCGAGCAGAGCTCTTCGGGTCATCGAGGCACACAAGCCTCCCAACCACATCAAAGTGATTTAATCTATCCATCATATCCTCTCTTCGATCTGATCGATCTATATTCGACACGACTATATATAAAGAAACAGAGGGTCTAGATTTGTCACGGGTAATCTCAGCTATCGCCGTGATTTGGGAGTGATTCTTGACAAGAAGCCGAAGATCATGGTTTGGTCTCTGTTTTTAGCAACTTGAATGAAGAAAAAAAAATTTGAAGACCTTTTTTGTGCACCAATCGTGTGGCATCCCGAGCCGCAATGGAGGAATCGAAACAGTCTTTTAATCACGTACTAGTGAAATCAAATGTAGGTTTTAGACATTTATACCCTTCCAACCCTTGAACGCGTTTTAGATCTTTTCAGACCCCTTAAAA
This sequence comes from Eptatretus burgeri, assembly GCF_056783735.1. Classification (NCBI taxonomy): domain Eukaryota; kingdom Metazoa; phylum Chordata; class Myxini; order Myxiniformes; family Myxinidae; genus Eptatretus; species Eptatretus burgeri. The sequence continues at coordinate 511,369 of NW_028225102.1, forward strand.
CCCCGTTCGACTCGTTACAGCTCCGTCCACAACTACTTGAGATGTCTTGCTCACAGATAGACAGACAGACAGGGGTTAAGACATAACATCCATTCACCTTCGGTGGTGGAACAATGAAATAAAGATTTTAAAGGTTGTCGAAAACAAAGAATTCCGGTAGTTTCCCGCCGTTGATGCACCGTTTTTTACACCACCTTATTGAACACGTCACATTCGTTCTTCGTGCCTGTTGTTTGTGTCCTTTATAACATCCTTAAAAAACAGTAAGCTTCCTGTTTGGAATTATTTTCAATTTTTTTTCACCGTCAGATAGACACCAGAGTAAAATAAAATTTCCTTACTCCTCTGTGTGCATGCGTGAGGTGCCGTACGATCCGCCAAATTCAGAGCCAAAGTCCTGTACTCCTAAACTACAGGTTCGTGTTCCGATTAGTGTTCTGCAGTGTTCAAAATATGAAATTGAAATTAAGGAGTACTGTGCCTCATTCATAGATTGACGTCTGTGGACAGACAGACAGACAGACAGGCAGACAAAATTGCTTAACCTCGCTTTTCACTTTGCCTGGCCAGCATAATGACAACCCTTTGTTCTTATCTTCTCCTTCTTGCGAATGGCAGCTTGGTCAAACTGCCGGGTAGCTATCGTTTTGTTGGAGTGTGACGACGCTGCTGATGCTGTGCCCCTATAACCAGTACACTGGTACTCATTTTGCCGGCTTCAGAAGGATGACAGCCTGAGTCAACCCCACCTGGTGCTAATTGAGCGGCCAACAGGGCTCGAACTCAGGACCCGAAGATCCCAAGCCAGCCACTCTAACCTCTTCTTCTTCTTCTTCTTTCGGCTGCTCCCGTTAGGGGTCGCCACAGCGGATCATCCGTATGATCCGCATAGTGATTTGGCACATGTTTTACGCCGGATGCCCTTCCTGACACAACCCTCGTCGCCTCTTACGACACAGGGATAGAAGCCAGCCACTCTAACCACGAAGCCAATAACAGGCCTTTTGTTGTTATAATGGAATGGGAACGACTTCATGGAGGTTGGTAACCAACCCCATGAACTTGGGGAAGATGAGCAGGTGAGGTCTTCTTGACGGAAGTGTGTGACCCAGAATTGCTTGGAGGAGTGCAGAGGGAGGTAGGAGGAGGAAGGCCAGATGTAAGTTTGTATAAATAGAAAGTCCACCAAGCGACCGCCGGTCGGAGTGTGACAGTCTTTGGGAATCCAGATCCTGCCTCGAGAGAACAATGAAGTCGATGGGGGGGGAGTCATTTCGGAGAGAGATAGTGAGAGTGTGAGATTTATCAAGTTTGAAAGATATATTGTTGCGAATCTGGAAGTCATGAGCACTCAATATACAGGTCCGAAAGAACAGTTACATAGGTAGGTATGTGGTTTTTAGTTGGGGTCCCCGCCCCTCGTTTAATGGGTGATAAATGTATTTGAGCTGTGAGTTATTTTGATAGTTAGGGTTTTCCTTTATATTTACACCACCATCAACTACAACAACACGTCTTCACCTCGCTTCCTCACACTGACGCCATTGTGTGCGTGCGTGTCGGCACGTACGTGGGCGGAGTTCAAGGAGGAGCCTCGCAGCGGCCCTCGACCAATCAGTGTGCTCTGGGTGGGGTGGCCGCCGCTCAGCCAATCAGATCCCGCGACGGGGAGAAAGGGGTCCGCATGGCGTCACCACGCCCCCGGGCCAATCGACGGACTTGCCGCTTGTTTTGGCCAATGACAGGGCGACGAGCGATTCTGCGTCCAGTGAGGGAGGGCGGGGAGGGCGGAAGCGTCCGCTCGGGTCGCACACGGTTCGAGCACGCTAGCGGCTCGTTCCGTACGAGTGCCGTCGACGGTGAATGGCCCCGGTAATTTGGACGACGTGGGTATTTAGGTAAATTGAAATTGGCAATCGACCCTATCCCACGTGGTTGACCTATTGGCGATCTTCGGTCCGATAAGGGACCCGTCGGCTCTGGAGTTATCTGTGGTGACGACCTATAAATTGCGGGTGTTCGGTGGAGCCGACTCGACTGCTCCATCTAGCGGTCGTGCTCGTCGCCGATACCCGGTCTGCAACAATATTCCAAGTGTTTTACCAGCTTGTGATATTTGTCATGGTCTAAAGAGAGGGAAGAGGCTGATTGTGGAGTCATCAGCAAAGAGATAAAGAGGATTTCCCAGAATCAGAGATCATTTCTGAAGATCAGGAATAGGACTGGACCCAGAACACTGCCTTGGGGGCACTCCAGCCTTGACAGGGAGACGAGTTGAAAGAGTCCATTGAGAGCCAAACGTTAGCTACAAGAGTAGAGGAAGTCAGTAAACCATGTGTGAAGTTAGCATTGTATAGCGAAGGCAGAAAATGGGAAATAAAATAAAATAATTGATTGTATTCTGGTCTATCAAACAATTCCTGAGTCTCTGGACTTGTACTCCCCGTACCCACGATGTGAGTGGTGTACCTCTCATTACAGCCGCTCGTGTACCTCTCATTGTATGCTTATAATTCTCTCATTATTCCCACTCACACCTATACAGAGTGCACCTGTAACAAACACTCACGCAGGTGCAAGTTCGACCCAACGTTGTACAAGCTCTCCGGACACGGTGGGCGGTGCATCGGTTGCAGACACAACACGGTCGGATCGCATTGTCAGTTTTGTTCCAAAGGATTCTACGGAAACAAACACCGAGAGGATAATCGTGATCAGAGCAAGGTCTGCAAGTGTGAGTACTCCAGTGATGGGGGATCTGCGTGGAAAATGGGGTATCGGGTGGGGATGGAACCAATCAATTATTAATGGGTCATCTATTGTGGGTGAGTTCGGACATTGTCCCGATGTTGATGCAATGAGAAAACTTTTTGTCCCCTTCACGAGATATTTGCCGTTTAAACACTGTACTTTATGTCCACCTGACATTTGAATGATCCAAGCGGACTGGAACCGTGAATAACTGTGGAATGAACTGGAACCGTGAATAACTGTGGAATGAACTGGAACCGTGAATAACTGACAAGCAGACTGTAACTGTGAATAACTGTAGAATGAATCCCAGCAGACTGTAACTGTGAATGAATCCCAGCAGACTGTAACTGTGAATGAATCCCAGCGGACTGTAACCGTGAATGAATCCCAGCAGACTGTAACCATGAATGAATCCCAGCAGACTGTAACCATGAATGAATCCCAGAAGACTCTAACCATTAATGAATCCCAGCAAACTGGAAACAGGAATGAATCCCAGCAGACTGAAACCATGAATGAATCCCAACAAACAGTTACCATGAATGAATCCCAGCAGACTGTAACCATGAATGAATCACAGCAGACTGTAACCATGAATGAATCACAGCAGACTGTAACCATGAATGAATCCCAGCAGACTGTAACCATGAATGAATCCCAGAAGACTGTAACCATGAATGAATCCCAGCAAACTGGAAACAGGAATGAATCCCAGCAGACTGTAACTATGAATGAATCCCAGCAGACGAACCACAGAATGAATCCCAGCAGACTGTAACCATGAATGAATCACAGCAGACTGTAACCATGAATGAATCACAGCAGACTGTAACCATGAATGAATCACAGCAGACTGTAACCATGAATGAATCCCAGCAGACTGTAACCATGAATGAATCCCAGAAGACTGTAACCATGAATGAATCCCAGCAAACTGGAAACAGGAATGAATCCCAGCAGACTGTAACTATGAATGAATCCCAGCAGACGAACCACAGAATGAATCCCAGCAGACTAACCACAGAATGAATCCCAGCAGACTGTAACCATAGAATGAATCCCAGCAGACTGTAACCATAGAATGAATCCCAGCAGACTGTAACCATAGAATGAATCCCAGCAGACTGTAACCATAGAATGAATCCCAGCAGACTGCAACCATAGAATGAATCCCAGCAGACTGTAACCATGAATGAATCCCAGCATATTGTAACCATAATCGCAGTGAATGTGCATTTGTTTGAATAACCGACGTGGTGTTGCCTCCGTGTGCCTCGGTAGTCTGTGCCTGCAATCTGGTCGGATCGAAATCCAACATGTGCCACCAACGTACCGGGCAATGCGATTGTAAAGATGGAGTTGAGGGTCGCAGATGCAACCGATGTGCGAAGGGTTATGAACACCACGGTTCAACCAACACTCCCTGCATCCGTACGTACTCCACCGATTCCCTCTACGTACTCCACCAAAACCACATGATGGTTCCACCTTTGCGAATCGCCAAATACTTTGTGCTTCAACTTTATACTTTTTATATGCTTCTCCATCTGCACAAAAGAAGCAAAAAAGTCTTGTTGGTTCTGCTCGAATAATGTCCGTAATCTAATTGTTATACCTAACTCTCCCACCCCCCTCAGCCATTCACGATGTACCTGGGGGACAGGAGTCTGAGATGGACAACACGACTGGTCAGTTCTTCAATCCTCCATCAAAGTGTTTCCTCGTCATGTTCATCAGTGTCCTCATCGTATATGCCATCATCATAATCATCATCATCATCATCATCATCATCAGCATCACAACAGCATCACAACAGCTGGGTTATAAACATACATGTTTGCCGCAGCTGTCACCACTTCTGATAAGTTGTGTGTGTGTGTGTGTGTGTTCCCATGGGACTTCACTTCCTCTGATACATGTGTGTGTGTTCCTGTGGGACCTCACCTCATCTGATAAGTGTGTGTGTGTGTGTGTGTGTGCTTTTGTGAAGACAACTGTGGCGATGACTGCACAACACAGAAGGCCGTTTTGAAGATGAACTTCAAAGAGTTTTGCAAGAGAGAAGTCGGTAAGTTTTGGGTCATTTTTTCTGTTTTTTTTCAGTCAGCAGTTTGGGTTCGGGTTAGTTAGTTTTTTTTTCTGAGTTAGTTTAGGGTAAAAAGCAGTTTTTTCTGGCACGACTGCTGGTTGCGTCCAAGAGAGAGTCACACGAGTCGAGATGGGCACCGAACCGCCGCAAGCCCACACGACTCCAGCGCTGGAGTTGATTAGCGAGTCCACGTGGACATCAGACCCACACCGCTTGTGTGAGCCTTTCACAGAAGACAGTTTTTTAAAAAAATCTCGTCCATCCACTCCAAGTCTTGTGGCTGGCTCCATAGCGCTCAGGAAATTGGCTTATGAACCTGTTAATGGTAAAATTGGGTCCGTGCTTCCACGCCTCAACACGGACCACCAGCAGGCTTCGCTCGGCTTCTCTTGTCGGAATTTCGTTTCATTGAGAAATTATCCCAGCGGGCGCAGTGATTTTCTTGTCTCCTACTCACCGGGACACAAACATGTCGGTCATTGAAGACCGTCGTCAGCACTTCACTTGAGCTGGAGAGCTCAAGGACCAAAGGCAGAGATTCAACTTTCCTAATCACTTATTTCTCTCGTGTCTGCAGTGCTACAGGTAAAGGTGCTTGCTGAGGATCCTTTGAGCAATTTCACTCGCTACGACTTGTCTCTGGAGAGAGTGTTCAAGAGTGGTGGGATCAGCGTACAAGCAGCCACGGACATCTATCTTTACTTGTCTAACAAGCAGTTGGCTTGCTCATGTCCTCCTCATCTGCACCCTGGAATGAAGTACCTAATTCTGGGTAACGTGACACACTCGAGCGTTGGGACCGTAGTACCTTGGCACAAGACTTGGCTGAAGCACCTGAAAAAGTTCAAACGCCGCAGTCGGAGGTGTGGAAAGGTCAAAGAACGCGATTCCACAACCCGCGACTAGTACTCCTGGAGTTGGCGGTTTTGGAAACAAAGGTTGTTGTTGTCATGGAAACAAGCAGTTTGCTGTTATCGAAGCAAAAATAACGTTTTATTAAATAATTATTTACGAGCGGCGTTCAATGAACGAGAAACAATGGCCCAAGACGTGCAACGAGCAGTTTTGAGTGAAATAAGGTGGGCTTGGAGAGAGGGTAATGAGGGTAGAAAATATGATGAGTATGGTTGGGGGGATGACCCGAGGTGGTGATGAACCGCCATCTTGAATGGGGTCAAAACACCTTTTCATCCTTTGTTTTGTTTGACCTTCAGTTGCTGATCCTTTAGCTTTTGTTGAATAAATAAAGTTCAGATGTTATTGTTGATCAATTGTGCTTATTCCACGTGCATTTGTCATGTTTGATCATTCCATTGTTGTTTGTGATTTACAAATAAACACCTGATGAGCGAGTGCTCCGGGTGGCGTGCTTTACAGACAACACTCGTTACACTCGTTCAGGATTCGAACCCAACTTGATGTTCATCGGGATCGTTTTAAAGCACAACACACAGAGGGTCTTCTTGCGAGAGTTCACGCACGAGCTTCGTCGTGACCGGTCGTGTCGTTGGTGCACCTGTGAGCGTGGTTACATTTCACGATAACAGGTGCGGTGTTCACCAGGTACAACAGCCACAAAGCGAGCAGCTCGTGCATCCTGTATGTCCTCATCGTATATGAACCTCACATCAGTTATACTTCTTACTCCTGAATCTCACTGAGACAGTAGAGACCTTTGGAGACCATGGGCAGCCACTGCAGACCCCTGTCGTGGTGCTCATACTGGACAGGATTCGATAATGTTGTGCACTTACCATCAACACAATTTAATTTTCAAGTTTCAAAGACAGCAGGTGCGATGACAATGAAAAGTCCCGAGTGGGACAGACGCGCATCTCCCAACGTAGGGCGGCCGTAGTTGTGGTGCATTCGGTGATGAAGTTAATTTTCAGTTTGATTTTCAATTATTTTTTTTAATCCATGGTCAAGGCTCATGGAAGAGCGAGGACACAGAGCATATTTAACCCAACAGTAGGGTGAAGGGAGAAAGTAGACTGAGACAGACAAACAAGGGATGTGGAAAACAATGAAGGGGAGGGGAGAATGCAAGGGGTGGACAAGATGGATACATGAGCAAACTTTTCACAGGGATGGGAATGGTTTCACGGGTGTCGAAAAGATCATGGCTTTGGATGGGGGATGACCTGAGATGTTGGAGAACAGCTGTCTTGGACCACAAGAGAAAAACGAGATCGAAGAAAAGAGTGAAATGAATGAGTGGAGGCGAGCAGAGGTTCTGGATTTAGGTAGTTTCACTTGGAGGGGGTTGCTGGTGGACTGTGTGTGTCCTGTAGATACCACGTGTCCGGGCGGTGTTTGTCTCTTGACGGCTTGGCTCTGGACGTGTCCACGCGGTGTTTGTCTCTTGACGGCTTGGCTCTGGACGTGTCCGGAGGGTTTTGTCTCTGGACGTGTCCGGGTGGTATTTATGGTATTAATTGGTAGAAAATGGATTTCAGACATTATTTTGTTTCCATCTTCACTGTTATTCTCTGCGGAATCATTTTCATGAGACAGTATGGATCGTAATTAACGCTCCACCACACGTCTACCTTCCCTTCCTCTCACACCTCCTCTCCTTTCCCTCCACATCTTCACTCTCTCTTTCCCCTCTTTTTCTACCCCCCCCCCCCTTTCAGTGTTCCCGTCAACAAAGCGATGGGAAGTATTTGCTGGTATATATATATATATATATATATTTTTTTTTTTATATATATTGTTTGTTTGTTCGAGCCGGTATCATCCCTATTAAGTAGGGACGTAGTCGTGCTAATTTGTTTTGTAAATGTGAATTTCTAAAATGGAGAAATGTACAATCGTTAAGTAAATAGTGAGGAAAAGGGATTCGGTAAGTTGTCTTTCGTGTTTCCCTTTGATATAAATAACAGTGACAAGCTCTGGGAGGGAGGTGTGCAGTGTCCGGAGAGGGAAGGGCAAGCCCGCACAACTCCATGAATAACAGGCTGAGAGAGAGAGAGAGCCAATGGGAGAGCCTGCAGCTTCAAGAACGCTGAGATAGCCAATGGGAGAGCCTGCAGCTCCAGGAAGGCTGAGAGAGAGCCAATGGGAGAGCCTGCAGCTTCAAGAAGGCTGAGAGATAGCCAATGGGAGAGCCTGCAGCTCCAGGAAGGCTGAGAGATAGCCAATGGGAGAGCCTGCAGCTTCAAGAAGGCTGAGAGATAGCCAATGGGAGAGCCTGCAGCTCCAGGAAGGCTGAGAGATAGCCAATGGGAGAGCCTGCAGCTTCAAGAAGGCTGAGAGATAGCCAATGGGAGAGCCTGCAGCTTCAAGAAGGCTGAGAGATAGCCAATGGGAGAGCCTGAAGCTCCAGGAATGCCAGAAAAGCTGAGAGAGCCACTGGGAGAGCTTGGAGGTTCCAGAAGGAGAGGATGCCGCATAAGAGAGCGAGAGACAGACAACGAAAGGCAGAGGTCGATTGGTGAGAGAGGAACAATCAAGCAGGAACGTTCGTGACTCGGTGGAGTTTCCACCGACCATTGTCGTGTTCAGTCGGTGCACGAGATCGGAAAGAAAGAAAGAAGAAGAAGCGAGGCCGCTGTGGAGCACGAGCCGAGAGGGCTTTGCCCGGTGGGCGGGGCTTGTGTCGCCTCACTGGTGGGCGGGGCTTGTGTCGCCTCACTGGTGGGCGGGGCTTGTGTCGCCTCAGCACGCACTCTTCCTCTTCACCGGAATCTCTTCCTCATCCTTGCTGCAAGCACGATCGATGGACGTGAAGCGCCTTCACAAACACGTGATCACTCTTTTCCTCATCTTCAACTTGATTTTCATGGTGAGTGAAAGCTTCAAACTCTTCATTTTTTTTTTTAATATTCTTCGTCAAAATACATTTCAAAACCTTTTGTTTACTCGGAATATAATTTAATATTACTTGTATGACGTGTGCATTGTTTCTTTTTTGTGATAATTTTATTATTCTTGGACAAAGCGACGTTGATCGTGGAGATTAATAATAGGAAACATGTAAAGGGCGTGAGTGAGGATATACATGATGAATATAGAGGAGAATGAGTGTGAGAGGAGTGAAGCAAAAGCAGGAGTCATGTTTAGTCGGCCCAGATTACCAGAAGTATTCTCAGATGACTTTGCACAACACTACCTCCAGCACCACCACCACCACCACTTTACAGTACAGTCGTTGCTTCAGGATTGCAGGTTCTTCGAACATACATTGCAGCAGTGAGGCTGTGGGGGAGAGTAAGGATGTGGGGGAGAGTGAGGATGTGGAGTACAGTGAGGCTGTGGAGTGAGGATGTGGGGGAGAGTAAGGATGTGGGGTACAGTGAGGCTGTGGAGTGAGGATAGACTGGAGTGAGGATGTGGGGGAGAGTGAGGATGTGGAGTACAGTGAGGCTGTGGAGTGAGGATAGACAGGAGTGAGGATGTGGGGGAGAGTAAGGATGTGGAGTACAGTGAGGATAGACAGGAGTGAGGATGTGGGGGAGAGTAAGGATGTGGAGTACAGTGAGGATAGACAGGAGTGAGGATGTGGAGTACAGTGAGGCTGTGGAGTGAGGATGTGGAGTACAGTGAAGATGTGGAGTACAGTGAGGCTGTGGAGTGAGGATAGACAGGAGTGAGAATATGGGGGAGAGTGAGGATGTGGAGTACAGTGAGGCTGTGGAGTGAGGATATGGAGAAGAGTGAGGATGTGGAGTACAGTGAGGCTGTGGAGTACAGTGAGGATGTGGAGTATAGTGAGGCTGTAGAGTGAGGATATGGGGAAGAGTAAGGATGTGGAGTACAGTGAGGCTGTGGGGGAGAGTGAGGATGTGAAGTACAGTGAGGCTGTGGAGTGAGGAAAGACAGGAGTGAGGATGTGGGGGAGAGTGAGGATGGAGCAGAGTGAGGATCTAGAGCAGAGTGAGGTTGTGGAGTGAAGTGAGGATGTGTGGAGCAAAGTGAGGATGTGTGGAGCAAAGTGAGGGTGTGGAGCAGATTGAGGATGTGGAGCAAAGTTAGGATGTGGAGTGAAGTGAGGATGTGGAGCAGAGTGAGGATCTGGAGTGAAGTGAGGATGTAGAGCAGATTGAGGGTGTGGAGCAAAGTTAGGATATGCGGAGCAAGTGAGGATGTGGAGCAGATTTCGGATGTGGAGCAAAGTTAGGATGTGGGATGAAGTGAGGATGTGGAGCAGAGTGAGGTTCTGGAGTGAAGTGAGGATGTAGAGCAGATTGAGGATGTGGAGCAAAGTTAGGATGTGGAGTGAAGTGAGGATGTGGAGCAGAGTGAGGATGTGGAGTTAAGTGAGGATGTAGAGCAGAGTTTGGATGTAGAGTTCAGTGAGGATGTGGAGCAGAGTGAGGATGTGGAGTGCAGTGAGGATGTTGAGAAGATTGAGGATGTGGAGCAAAGTTAGGAAGTGGAGTGAAGTGAGGATGTGGAGCAGAGTGAGGATGTGGAGTGAAGTGAGGATGTAGAGCAGAGTGTGGATGGAGTGAAATGAGGATGTGGAGCAGAGTGAGGATGTGGAGCAAAGTTAGGATGTGGAGTGAAGTGAGGATGTGGAGCAGAGTGAGGATGTGGAGTGAAGTGAGGATGTACAGCAGATTGAGGATGTGGAGTAGAAGGAGGATGTGGAGTACAGTGAGTATGTGGAGCAAATTGAGGATGTGGAGTACAGTGAGGATGTGGAGTACAGTGAGGATGTGGGGTGCAGTGAGGATGTGGAGTACAGTGGGGATGTGGAGTACAGTGAGGATGTGGAGTACAGTGAGGATGTGGAGAAGATTGAGGATGTGGAGTACAGTGTGGATGTGGAGTACAGTGTGGATGTGGAGTACAGTGAGGAAGTGGAGCACAATGAGGATGTGGAGCAGATTGAGGATGTGGAGTACAGTGAGGATGTGGAGCAGATTTAGGATGTGGAGCAGAGTGAGGTTGTGGAGCACAATGAGGATGTGGAGCAGATTGAGGATTTGGGGTACAGTGAGGATGTGGAGCAGATTTAGGATGTGGAGCAGAGTGAGGATGTGGAGCAAAGTGAGAATGTGGAGCAGAGTGAGGACGTGGACGAGGCCAGACCAATCTGCTAAGTTAAATTGTCAGACATCGTCGGTCCTTGGTGGATCCCTGAAGTCCACCAGGGGGACAGACACTAGAGTACATGATCTGAGGCACCAAAGGGAGCAAGAACAGGAAAGATTAGAGGGGAAGTTGGACATGATCAAGTCAAGCAGATAAAGGCAGATAATTAGAGAAGTGTGCTTTGGGAAATCGACATTTTGGGTGAAGCCATAAGTGTGGAAAAATGCATTGGCTTCAATACCATGGATAGTGGTGTAAGGACAGACACCAAGCCACGTCGAATGGTGACAGTTGAAGTCACCACAGATTAGGGGGAGAGAGAGAGAGAGAGAGAGAGAGAGAGAGAGAGAGAGAGAGAGAGAGAGAGAGAGAGAGAGAGAGAGAGAGAGAGAGAGAGAGAGAGAGAGAGAGAGAGAGAGAGAGTCAGACAAAGACAGATAAGAGGGAGAGAGAGACAGTTGGGATCAGATGATATGATATTGACAAACCAAGTTGGACTGAGGGCCCAATCACTCCTTCACCAAACTCAATTTGGTTTGGCCGAGGTCGATCTATCGCCATATCGGCACCAAGTTAGCCATACCGCGACGGTTTGTCGTGCAATTTAACCGGAGCAAGTGTAAGGTGTTGGGGATGGAAAAGAATAATGAAAATAGAGATGACATGATGCAAGGGGCAATTTTGGAGTTTGTCACACAGGAAAAGGATCTCTGGGCGGTCACAGAGATGGGAGGGCGAGCTGTAGTTAAAGCAACGAGGGTTTTAGATTGTATTCGGAGGGGGGTCATTTATAAATCAAAGTAGGTGGTGTTATCATTGCACAGGAATTTAGTGAGGGCCACACCGAGAATATTGTGAGCAGTTTTGGTCACCACAACTCAGGAAGGACATAGATGCCATCGAGATGGTTCAGCACATGGATACTCGATTGATTCTGGGCTTAGCGAGACTCAGCTATGATGAGCAGCTGAATGAGACAGGGCTTTCTGAAGGAGACACAACATTATCGATCCAGAGGGACATCGATCAAGAGATATCCCATCAGGATTTGGGAGGTATGGTACATTGCCGGGACAATGAGTACGAGAAAGGGAGTGCAGTTGCAGTTTGTGAGGGATGGGGGGCGAGTCTCAGAGGTGGAGGTGAGGGCAGGGTTAAGAGCAGAACAAACAGGAAGGGGTGGATGAGGGTTCATAGGTAAGGATGGACCAATGGAGCTCCATGATTGGCAAGACAGTCTCTGTCCCGGGATACTTTAATCGGCATCGCGGTTACACATCACTTTTGGGATCAGTTAATATGAATAGTTCAGAGGAGGAGGGAGATGAGGGGGCGAATAAAGACCGATGAGTTCACCACAGGTCCTGTGAGGAGATGGCACGACTGCAGTCACACATATGAGAGAAAGTAAGAGGAGAGAATGCAGGACATGAAAGTAATGAAGGGGTGAAACAAAAACAACTGTAATCACATGTTTCTCTCATGCAGGTGGCTGGCGGTGTTTTGCTCGGTTTTGGTTTGTGTCTCCGCTTCTGTGGAAAGGCCATAATCCTGTACAGATTGGATAAGGCTCCTTCAACATTCTACTTTGGTGGTGAGCAAAATTGCTTCAACTTGGCACGGCTTGAACGCATCTGAGTTTATTATCTTGCCAAAACGAAGTTTTTGCAAGATATGTAAGTCAGCTTGTATGTTTTTTTTGTTTGTTTGTCTGTAATCACGTATCGATCACTCTGCAGAGCACAGTTATCATTGGAAATTTTTGTAACCGCATATCAGAGTCCTATAGAGGTCCCTTTCAGCGCATAAAATTTTCAAGGTCAAGGTTAAAGGTCAAGGTCACTTTGTCGCAAATCAGGGGAATCGACGAAACCCTTATTTTTTGAGTAATTTTGATCGGATCGTCTTCAAACTTCATGGGAATATAGTTCATGGTCTGGCGCGAAGCTGATTAATTTTTGGTGGCGATCGGCCTTGACCTTCATGGTTAGCGCTGGAGGTCGAAAGTTTTTGACCCCAAGGTCAAATTTTTAAATCTTAGATACCATATCGAGTAATATCTCATATGAAAGCGCTTGATAAGTGCTTTCCCGATCTGTCAAAAGTTTGACGCTATGACGTCATTTGATGACGTCATGATGAAAAAACGGATTTTTCATGAAAATTTTATTTCCTCAGTTCTCATCAAAATCTCTTGATATTTCATGTACAACGGTCCTGGAGAGATACCATTAACCGGACGAAAATATAAAGGTCAAGGTCAAGGTCACAAAAAGGTCAAGCATCAAGGTCGACGAAACCCTTATTTTTTGAGTAACTTTAATCGAATGAATGTCACTCATGTTCACATTTTGGCAAGATACTGGTCACCCTGTGACATTGGTTTGTTTTTTATTTATTTGTTTCAAACATCATTCCTTGAGGATTGGTGAATCATTTTAATATTCACTCAGGCAGACTGGTAGGGACTTCAAGCAGCCATCAAACTTCGAGACTGGTCTCCCATTTCTACTCTCTCCAACATAGACTCATCCTGGGAAGTTTTTCCATCGGGATTTGCTCTTTCCCATGCACAGATTTATCCCATCTCGTATTCATTTGTCCGACCCTTCCTCCTGCACATGATACACTGAAGCTTGTGGTGAGGTTGTTGGCCTGAAACAACTTGCCTTCGCCTCGTGGAAGGCAAATCCAATGAAGGCAATCTCATTTCCTTCCACAAAGCTCGTAACAAATTTGTGTCTACCCTCACGAGAGCCAGGAAACAACATCTTTCCAATCTCAAGTCTGAGCTCTCGAACCTGTCTCCATCCTCCAAATCCTGGTGGCATCTAATTAAGTCTGTTTCTGGTCAATGTTTCCCCTCCATCTCCTCCCTTACCTCAAATGGCCGCACAGCTGACACTGCACATGAAAAGGCTGAATGCCTAAACTCTGTGTTTGCTTCTAAATCTTGTGTCCAAAACCCATCGCTTTCTGTACCTCCCTTACATTGTCACACCCATATGTTCCTGGACTCTGTGCCCTTTTCTCCTGACAAGGTGGAGAACGTGGTATCAAACTTCGACTCAGATTCTGCAACCGGATCAGATGGCATCAGTCCTCATGTTCTTCAAACCTGCTCCTCTCCCCTTGCTCACCCTCTCTCTGTTCTATTCACTTGCTCAAGGTTATCTGCCATCTGCTTGGAAATCAGCAAACATTACCACTCTGCATAAAAGGTGCAAAAACAGATCCCTGCAACGACAGAAAAATCAGTCTTCTCCACATCATCAGCAAGGTCATGGAATCCATCATCGTTTCAGACCTCAAGTCCTTCCTCTTCTCCAATGGCTTGATTTCTGACCATCAATTTGGATTTACATCAGATCACTCCACCTGGACATGGTACTTCTGCTTTCCCAACAATGGATGGAGGTCCTAAATGCCAAACATGAGATCAGAGACATCTCCCGAGACATATATTGCGAGCTTTCGACACGGTCTTTCATCCCACACTACCCACCATACTCTCTTCATGGTATCCAAGGCAATCTCGACTCATGGCTCATGGACTTCCTCACCTTGTCGCAGTCAATGCCTGGCTCTTAAAGGAGTTCTCTAATCTCCTCTTCCTGTCCAGGCTGGAGTTCCTCAAGGCAGTGTTCTGGGCCCTGTTCTTTTTCTGATTTTCATCAATGATCTCTCCGACTCTCTGGAAAATCCTCTTTATCTCTTTGCTGATGACCCCACCCTCTGCCTTCCATCTCTCATCCCTCTGATTGGCATGCAGCAGCCTCTTCACTCTCTGCAGACGTAAATAAAATTACAATCTGGTCAAACGCTTGGAATATGTCTTTAAATACTGACAAATCTCACACCCACACCATGTCTCTCCAAAAGACCATCTGGAACCCCCCCCCCCATATCTGCTTTCTCAACAATCCTCTTGAAGTTTTTTTTCATTCAAGCTTTCGGGGCTCACTATGTGCCACAATCTTTCTCGGAAAAGCCACATCGCCAAGCTGGCCTCCCAAGCCAGTCGCAGACTGGGCATCCTACTTTGTGCAAAGTCCTTCCTTGGCACACCTGAGCTTCCAACCACAAACAAAGCTTTCATCTGCAGCCTGATGGAGTACTGCTCTCCACTCTGGGGTGGTGTTACTTCATCACACCTTGCTCAGCTTCACACTGTGGAAACAAAAGCTTTTAGGATCATTGGTGTCTCCCGCGATGAAGCTGAGTCCTTGGGTCTCTCACGCTCCAACCACATGCAGGTCGGTGGTCTTTCTGTCTTCTACCAGGCCTTTCCCCCCTCCCTCCCCCTTTGCTCTATCTGTGCTCTGTCCCCCCTATATTTCCACAGGGTGCTCACGGTCCGCCAAAAAAACCCTTCTGGTGAAACTTCCAAAATCAAGAATCACTGCTCACCTTCACTCTTTCATTCCTCTTTTTTCCCACCTTTGGAACAACCTCCCACACTCTATTCAATCCCACTCCTCCCTCCAGGTCTTCAAAATAGCTGTTTACCAACATCTCAGATCTTCCCCCATCCAAAATCTTGATATTTTCTCCCACCCCCCGTTAATTCACCCCAAACCCACCTCCTTCAAATTCCCTCTTTTCCTTCCTGGAAGTCCTTGTAGTGTCCATCTTGTTTGCCCCATCCCTCTCCCCTCCACAGACCTCCTATTGTCTCTTCCCCACTCTTCCCTCTCCCGCCCCTCTTGTCTCGTCCTGCCTCTGCCCATTTCGTCATTCCCACCTTGCCTCGTTTCGTCGACCTGCCCGTGTTCTTCGTCTCCTCATCGTCTGCTCTCCTCATCGTCCTGCTCTTCGTCCCTCCTCATCACCGGCTCGTTCCCGCTTCCCCAGAGCTGAGTCCCCCGGTTTTATCCCCTTCCTGTCTGTGACTGAGTCCAGAGTGAGGTGCTTTGGATTTATTTTACTTCATTGTACAGAATTATTACCCTCCCGAAGGAGAGGGGATGGAATTTGAATCCGTTTGTTTTTTGTTTGTCTGTCTGTCTGTCTGTCTGTCTGTCTGTTTGTCCGCACAGAACTCCAGTGTTTTTCTCTGCAACCGCTTGTCGGATTGAGACGAAATTGTCACCATCGGAGCGCCGACTCATGTAGAATGTTTTATTGATAATAATTATGACATCATAGGTCACGTGGTTATGGCAGCCACGTTGGGAAAACGTAAAATATTTGGACCTCTGTATCTATGAAACCACATCACGGAAAAAATTGAAACTTGGCACATGGCAAGTACTCGTCATGAGGAATGAGTGTGATTTTTTTTGACGACGTCATAGGTGCCTTTGTTATGACTTTTTTTATTTTTAAATTTTTTTTGAGTAAGGTTCACTTGGCTGTGCCGGTATGTGTTTGAGAGTAGAGGAGTATCAGGTGAAATGTGAATCCTATCCAATTACCAGGTTCCTCCTGATGACTTCATCTTTGCTTCTTCCTTGTTCGGGTTCCTTCTGATGACTCCAATGCAGGACTGTACCTATCTGGTCTTCCATTTGATTTGAATTAAATTTATTGTAATCCCATCGCAAATTCAATTGAGTGATCATAAATGGCATTGGTCAGGGTCAGGTGTCCGATCAATGCGGGACGTCTTGGTACCCGGTCATCACCGCCAGCAGTTATAAAGTGGCAGTTCTAGTTTTGTCTCTTATTAATGATGTAGCACACCGGTATACACATGCCATTCAAAATACACCGCATAAAACTACCCAAAACAAGTCCTGGTGAGGGTCTGCAATCTCTGATCGTTCTTTTTCTTGTTTATTTTCGGTTTTGTTTCCATTTTTCTTCCCCACCACAACCCACCGTCATCTCCTCCATCTCGTTCAATCATCCCTGGTTCTTTTTTCGTGGTTCGGGAAACGAACTCGTTTGGTTTAATAGCTTTGAGGTTTCCCGTGGTTCTCCGCATGTCCGCCATCATTCGGAACGTCGTCTGGGGGAGTAAACCGCCGGTTGGGCTCGTCCGCCCAGCGTCGGTGTTAACCGACCTGGACACGACAATATGATGGTGGGTTTTTCTCACAGCAGGTTTGGAGTGGGGAGGATATTTCCATTTCTGTGTTAAAATAGTGATACATGGGACGAGACACGTGATGTTGTCGTTCAGAGCAAAATGATGAATCCATGACATCACGTGCCTCATCGGAATTACAGTATTCCTGATGATCTTTACCTCCTCTCGATCGTTTTTACATGATGCTGCTTCTCTCCTTGTGTTTTTTTTGGTCCCAGGTGTGAGCGCGTTGGTCGTAATGGGATCACTCATGATGCTTTTGGGTTTCCTCAATTTCTACGGAGCAATTCTGGAGTCACGGGCCATGTTGAAAACGGTCAGACATCTTTCCTCTTCGGACCGTGCCACCCAACCGCCCACCCGTCCCAAGAACGGTTCAAACCTCGAGAGCGACTTGATGTTAACTTCACCTGTTCAGCAGTCATGATGATTTGGTTTATTTCACGTGTAACAAGGATTGAGATGGTTTGATCCATGTATCAAGGCCTAACTATGACATGGTTTATTCCACCTGGTAAAAACTCACTCGTTTCACCTCTTTCTTCACCCTGCTTATCCTTCAGCTCAGTGATTTGATTATTTGAACCACGTGATATGTTTAATTTACCTCCAATGGCAGTCTGCCCAGTCGCACGTAGAGTCAGGGACGTCGTGGTATTTTAGATTTGATTTATTTCGAGCCAATGCCTGGTCGTTTTTAAAAGGAACCTTTCGTTCCACATTCACCTTTCTGACACCCACAACCTGTTTCCCTTTTACTCCCAGTTGCTCATCTGTCTCCTGATGACATTCACAGCAGAAATGGCAGTTGGCGTTTGGGCTTTAAGGTTGAACAATGAGCAGGTTTGTCGTTGCACACACCGAATCAACACACGTTACCTGCACACACACACACAAAAAACCCCTTACCGTCACTTCACCACAATTTGACGAATTCCCACTAACGAATGGCATCTCGCCATTCATATCGACCACAAGGACACACTGACTTTCACAAATAAATTAATATAATGCTTCTACATTTATAAATACTGACCGCATGAGAAACTTCAAATATTGTGGAAGTGTGTGCTGACTGAGTGTGCTCCAGGGGGAGCGATGTTCACGGGTATCACCCGTGAAACATCACCATCACCATATCACTGAAACATCACCAATTGCACCAAAGTTCTTCTCTGGGATGCAGTCAAGTGATCTTGTGAGAGGGAGGGGTATTGGGATGAGGGAGGACAAGTAAAACGAGCCCCGCTGCCTCGGAGCAAGCTCGAAACCAGAGCTCGGGTGTCCGCTTATTTGACCCATTTGTGTGAAACATTGGCGTCAATTCCAAGTTCTTGAAAAACAATCCACTTCCGACGCCGAGTCCTCATTCAAAGCAAGGAAGGAAAAACATTTCATGAACTTTCGGTGCAACAGCAAACCGACCAGTACAACCAAGTGATTACGCATCGATATACTTATGGACAAATCACTCACCTGTCATCGGCCCTGGAATGTTGAAGCGCAAGGCAAACTGGACTGTTTGAATGTCTGTCTCGAGCTGGAAATACACACAAGTTGCTTTTTAAGAGAAGTATTCTTCCCAAAGGCATGATGGATATTCATTGTTATTTTCCGAGGGAGGGTGTCACTTTCCGCGACAATGGCATGCGAGGGAATCACCCCGAGTGGCTTGGAGGGAGACACGACATGAACTTTCCCCCGGTGTTTTATCATCACAAACAATCATGATATGAAACAAGAGAATTGAAGGAATAATTACGGACCGGTATTTAGTTCTGCTCTCCGGGGGAGTTACCCCGCCTGCCCCCTTTTCGTTCCCCTCTCGGCGCACCTGCTCGCACAAAGTCCTTCTCAAGACTGAGCGGGTAAGTATTCGATGAATACCATCTGGTGTATATGTTTACTTATTTATTTATTTATTTGTTTGTTTGTTTGTGCGGTCTTCGGCCCATGGAGGATCTGTTGCACGAATCACGTACACACACATAGACAGAGGCATGAGGCGACAGCAGACGTGACTTCAGACAAACATACCTGGTGACCTTGTGGGAAGTGACCTCGTTCTCTCGATGTGAGAGAACTCCGGTGCGAGCCCATCGATGTGACAAAACGTTTCTCTCTCCGAGTCAGAGGGGCAATAAGGGAGAAATCCTCCCCCCCCTCCTCCCCATTTGGGGTTTTGTCAACACTCTATCCTCTAAATGCTGAACATCAACCAAGGAAGCAGCACATACCATTTATTAAATATTTGGCGCGACTCGGCCACGGTTCGCACTGCCGACCTCCCAGACTCAGAGCGGTTGCTCGAACCACAATGCCGCTGAGTATTAGAATTGCCAAATCCCTCACTGTGGAATTGCAGAGATTTCTGTGATGGATTTTGTGGGAAGTCCTGCTTGCTTCCCAACAGTTACAGGACACGCCACCCACCTTCGACCTGCCCGGCCTGGGTTCAAATCCAGACGCGGTGAAAAACCACCACCTTAGTGTTTCGCAATGCAGGACGAAGCATCGATACGATCACTCTGCCAATACACCTTTGGCTTTCATGATGATTTGAACATTAAATGTACCTCGCCAATTCGCACAGCAACACAATACTGGATGGCAATCCTTTCTCTACACTACCATATTGATCCCAAAGGTAGGTAGGTACCTGTCCTGTTGTCTTACCGAGGAGTGGTTTGTTTTTCTTTCCATTCAGGTCCCAAGAGAGATTAAAACTTTCTACGACAGGAAATATTCCGAGTACAGCAAGTCAAAATCAGAGTTTACTAAGACGGCGCTCCTTGAGCTACACAACATGGTACGCCACCCTCTCTGGTTTTCTCCTCTTCACTGATGCACCTCCTTCCTCACTGTCCCCACGTTAACCCTTCCTCACAAACAACTTCTGATATGATCCTGCTCGTGTTCTCTCTGCAGCTGGAATGCTGCGGTAAAAAGGATCCTTTTCAACACGCCTTGTATCTCAACAACGTGTGTTCAAACACGCACACAATACTGCGCAAGATCGCATCCCGAAAGGTGGGTCTTCAAAAACACTTTAGCTGATGTGTGTGGGTGTTATGGGAAGCTCCTGCTTGTGCTTGGATCATTTTTGCATGTAATTGGCTCGGAAGGGAGCCTGTTCGAGTTATGGCTCATGGATGGAGGGCTTAGTACACCTGCTGAAGCAGCGATGGCTCCTTCCCTGAACCGGAATGAGATGGTCAAACGACTCGAGCTATGGCTCATGGATGGAGGGTTTGTTCCACCCGTTAAAGCAGCAATGGCTCCTTCCCTGAACCGGAATGAGATGGTCAAACGACTCGAGCTGTGGCTCATGGATCGAGGGTTTGTTTTCCTCACCAGAGGAGAGGGCATTGCATTTGGGTCTGTTTGTCTGTCTGTTTGTTTGTTTGTCCCCACAGAACTGTCGTGTTTTTCTCTGAAACCGCTTGTCGGATTTACACAAAATTATCACCATCGGAGCGACTACTAATGTGAAATGTTTTCATGACAATTGTGACGTCGTAGGTCAGGAAGTGTGGCAGCCATGTTGTAAAAATGAAAAACTTTGGACCTGTATTTTTGAAACCGCACCAAGGAAGAAATTGAAACTTGCCACATGGCAAGTACTCCTCATGAGGAATAAGTGTGATTTGTTATGACGTCATCGGTGCCTTCGTGATGACGTCATAATTACACATGTAGAACACATCTGATCAGTATGAAAAAATTTTGATGGTCATTTGGGATAAAATGGTGCACACAGAAAAAAATTGATGACGTCATTGATCATGTAATTCGGCAACCATATTGTTTGTTTTTTTTTAACCTTAAAAAATCTTCGATGATATGGCTGAACGGGTCGAGGCAAAACTTCACACCTATGACCGCCTATCTATGAGGAACACAAGGTTCACACATATGACATCACAGGTCACATGGTTACGCAGCCATTTTGGATTTACCCTGAAACCTATAAAAAAAATTATTCTCCAGAACAGCTGGACAGATCGAGGGGAAACTTCATACAAATGTTCCCCAAACCATGGGTGTCAAGATTTGTTCAGGAATAATTGATGTCACATGGTCTGGCAGCCATATTGGATTGAGCAAAAATCTTTAAAAAATTGTTTCTCTGGAACCGCTTCATCAATCAATGTGAAACTTCACAATTATGATCGAGTGGTGATGGGGAATATATGTTTTAAATTTCAACCTGATTGGACACATGGTGTGGCAGCCAGAATAATTTAATTTTTTGAAACTGGGTTCTTTTTTATTCATTTTTTTTTTGAATAAGGCTCACTTGGAATGTTCACCGTTCATCACTTGGATGTGCCTGGATGGGTTTGAAGGAAGAGGAGAAGCAGGTGAAATGCCAATCCTATCCATGTCGGACGTCGGTTCCTCCTGATGACTTTATCTCATCTTTTTGCTTGTTTGGCTTCCTTCTGATGACTCCAAATGCAGGACTGCACCGATTTGGTCTTCCTTTTGATGTGAATGGAATTTATTTTAATCACATTCGAAATTAAATTGAAGAATATTAATTTTAAAAAAACGTCATGGGTCAGGGTCAGGTGTCCGATCAAAACGGGATTGCTTCAAAATGGGACGTCTTGGTACTGGTCATCACTGCCAGCAGATATAAAGTAGCAGTTCTCATTTTGTCTCTTTTCAATTTCATAACACAGCAGTACACCAACACCACACAAAATATACCACACAAAACAAGTCCTGGCAAGGGTGATTGCTGTTTTTTTCTTGTTCCACCTGTTTTGAGGTTTTTCGCGAGGCCTTTCGAACAAGTCCTTTCAACGCATGCGTCGTGTGTTGTGTTTCTCGTGACTCGGTTCAACGAACTGCGGCACTTTTAACATGCCCTTACCAGGTTGAAATCTGAATTTAAAATCGGCTTTTTAACAACATTTTCAGTGTTTAAACGAAAGAGTGACAATTTAAAAATGATTAACCATCATTGTTGCATTTCTCATTGAAAATTGGACTCATGAAAATACAAAGGAATATGATAAATATCCGTGGATGAGAGGTGTCGAGTTCCTATACTGTTGTCTGTGAATACAAGCGAGCGGCTGTCGTGGGTAAATACTGGTACGAGCTTTCACAACCACCATTTATATGGGTACAGACCTCCACCAAGACCATTTGTACACCACTTTGGTTACATGTTCTTTAATATACATAAATAAATATACCCACTGGATTCCATCATTGTTTTCTCCAGTATTACAAGTGAGCTTGCGAAGAGTTTGTTGTTTTTCTACTTCCAGAGAAGGAAACCCCAATGGTGGTTGTCCACACAGTACATCCACTAACACTGCCTGACTTTTCAGGATTGCCATGACGGCATCGATGAAATGCTTTCTTCGATGATGTTTCTTATCGTGGGTCTGATGATCGGCATCGGTGTACTAAATGTAAGTTTTTTGGGGATTATGATGATCGGTGTACTAAATGTAAGTTTTGTTGGGATTATGATGATCGGTGTACTCATTGTATGTTTTATTGGGATTATGATGATCGGTGAAATAAATGTAAGTTTTGTTGGGATTATGATGATCAGTGTAATAAATGTCGGTTTTGTTCGGATTATGATGATCAGTGCACGAAATGAAAGTTTTGTTGGTCTTATGATGATCGGTGTACTCAATATTTGTTTTGTTGGGATTATGATGATCGGTGGACTCAACTTGTATGTTTTGTTGGGATTATGACGATCGGTGTACTAAATGTAAGTTTTGTTGGGATTATGATGATCGGTGCAATAAATGTAAGTGTTGTTGGGATTATGATGATCGGTGTACTAAATGTAAGTTTTGTTGGGATTATGATGATCAGTGTAAGAAATGTAAGTTTTGTTGGGATTATGATGATTGGTGTACTCAATGTATGTTTTGTTGGGATTATGATGATCAGTGTACTAAATGTAAGTTTTGTTGGGATTATGATGATCAGTGTCCTCAATGTTTGTTTTGTTGGGATTATGATGATTGGTGTACTCAACTTGTATGTTTTGTTGGGATTATGATGATCGGTGTACTCAATGTAAGTTTTGTTGGGATTATGATGATCGGTGTACTAAATGTAAGTGTTGTTGGGATTATGATGATCGGTGTACTAAATGTAAGTTTTGTTAGGATTATGATGATCAGTGTAAGAAATGTAAGTTTTGTTGGGATCATGATGATCGGTGTACTCAATGTATGTTTTGTTGGGATTATGATGATCAGTGTACTAAATGTAAGTTTTGTTGGGATTATGATGATCAGTGTAAGAAATGTAAGTTTTGTTGGGATCATGATGATCGGTGTACTAAATGTAAGTTTTGTTGGGATTATGATGATTAGTGTCCTCAATGTTTGTTTTGTTGGGATTATGATGATTGGTGTACTCAACTTGTATGTTTTGTTGGGATTGTGATGATCGGTGTACTAAATGTAAGTTTTGTTGGGATTATGATGATCGGTGTACTAAATGTAAGTTTTGTTGGGATTATGATGATCGGTGTACTAAATGTAAGTTTTGTTGAGATTATGATGATCAGTGTACTAAATGTAAGTTTTGTTTGGATTATGATAATCAGTGTACAAATCAGATTATGATAATCGGTGAAACAAATGTAAGTTTTATTGGGATTATGATGATTGGTGTACTCAATCTAAGTTTTGTTGGGATTATGATGATCGGTGTACTCAATGTATGTTTTGTTGGGATTATGATGATCGGTGTACTAAATATAATTTTGTTGAGATTATGATGATCGGTGTACTCAATGTATTTTTTTTTCGGATTATGATGATCAGTGTACTCAATGTAAGTTTAGTTGGGATTATGATGATCGGTGTACTCAATGTATATTTTTTTCGGATTATGATGATCAGTGTACTAAATGTAATTTTGTTGGGATTATGATGATCGGTGTACTCAATGTATGTTTTGTTGGGATTATGATTATCGGTGTCCTATAAAATTTAAGTTTTTTTGGGAATTATGGATTTCATATATGACATCTGCAAATTCTGGTATTCACCAAAAATGTGCACAAAATTGACTCTCCTTTCTTCCAAATATTAATTCAATTCTTCTCCAACTTTTTTCTCCTGAAACCCTTCCCCGTGTCTCTTCTATTAATATGTAGTATTTGTGCGTTCATAATAAGTAAATGTCCCAAAATGTGGCAGCAGTCATGTTTACACTTTGAAATAATATTCCTTTTCTCAAAGTGACTGCAGCGCTTTGTAAAGTACCAGTGATGTATTTCTCCTTTACAGGTGCTTGAAATCGTGTTGAACTTGGTCGTCCTCTGTTTTGTCCTCAGAATCCAACAACGGTTGATCGATTGTAAAAATATCAAAGGTGAGGAATGATTTGTCGTGGAATGTTCACCGTTCATTGGAGCTCTTCAGCTGCAGCTTCCTGGTAAAACTCTCAAAATCCAGGCTTACGGTACATGTCCACTCCTAACGTCCTCTTTACCCCGCACACCTACACTCTTAACTTCCTCTTTACTCTGCACACCTTCACTACCTAATTTATTCCTCTGCATACCTCCATTTCGTTCCTCCTCCTCTGCATACGTCCACTCCTGACCTCTTTGCTCCGCATACTTCACTCTTTTGTTCCTCGTTACACCACATACCTCCCTCCTCTCTTCCTGTTCATTCTCCAGCTTACTGTGACTGATGCCCCACTGTCGGTTCTTTACCTTTTGCCCTGAGTCATCCCACTCTTCCATGCATTAAACAATAAAACGACTCACTCCTGGCCCGGTGTCCTCGGTGCACGAATATTTTTTGGAATTTGCATTGATTTTGAAGGTTTCACTCAAATGGACATTAAGCCGGGTGTCATATCGGCTCGCATTATCTGGTATGCCTGGTGTTGGCTTAATGGTTAGGGTGGTGAGCTTGGGATCTTCGGATCCAAAGTTCAAATCCAACTCGGCTGTTGAATTAATACCAGGTGGGGTTGACTCTGCCTGTCATCCTTCTGAGGTTGGAAAAATGAGTGCCAGCTTGCTGGTATCCTGTGTCGGAGTGGCGACCCATCCAGGATTGTGTCCAATAGCCAAGGAGACTGCTTAGGCAGCACCAACGCTCTGCACAGAGGATGGTCCCGATGGATGGATTATCTGGTGGACCTTAAAGATCCCATGGTGTGTTTGGACGAAGTGGAGGCGAGTTATCGCAAGCACGCTGAATTGTAAATGAGCAGGGGCACCCCATTAATGGCACAGTAACATATGAGTAAATAATTCAACCAGCGGTTCAAATTAATAATTCAATCCCGGTCCGACAATCAAAAATGACGTCACTTGCTCTGATGCCAGTCTGTCCTTCTCCAATAACCATCCCTCTCCCCATATTTTTTCCCCACTCCCCTCATTATTCACTTTAATCCCCGTCTTTGGCGTTGTTATTTATTATATACAATTGCATTTCAAAACAGCTCAAGAAAAACTACATTGAGTCACAGGTTGAAATAATTGATCTGAAATGATCCATTTCCGGCTCCTGATGAGTCTTCAACTTCTCGGGCAGTTAAAAAGTAATCCGAGTGTGTCTGACCTGGAATTACACACGATGTGGAGTATCCAAGCCGAGAAGATGATTATATTTGGAATCCCAGCAACCGCCATGTTTGATAGAGCATCCCACTGCCAACTGCTTACACCTTATCCCTTTTGTCCTCATTTCAATTGTCCTTTTCCCCTTTGCAGATGTCCCTCAACAACCTTTTGAAAACAACTCCAGAGACCTTCCAACAGCTGCTCCAGTTCCTGAAGATATCTGTGAGCAACCTGATGAGAACAAGTGCAGAGGCCTTCTCACACCTACTCTCGTGCCAGTAGATGTCTGCGAGCAGCCTGATGAGAAGTACAGAGGCCTTCCAGTACCCACTCTAGTACCAGTAGATGTCTGCGAGCAGCCTGATGGGAACAAGTACAGAGGTCTGCCAGTTCCCACTCGCGTGCCAGTAGATGTCTGCGAGCAACTTTATGAGAAGAAGTACAGAGACCTTCCAGTCCTCACTCCAGTACCAGTAGATGTCTGCGAGCAGCCTGATGGGAACAAGTACAGAGGTCTGCCAGTTCCCACTCTCGTGCCAGTAGATGTCTGCGAGCAACTTTATGAGAAGAAGTACAGAGACCTTCCAGTCCTCACTCCAGTACCAGTAGATGTCTGCGAGAAGCCTGATGAGAACAAGTACAGAGGCCTTCCAGCACCCACTCTAGGAGCAGTACATGTCTGCGAGCAGCCTGATGAGAACAAGTACAGAAGTCTGCCAGTACCCACTCAAGTACCAGTAGATGTCTGCGAGAAACCTCATGAGAACAAGCATGGAGGCCTTCCAGCACCCATTCGAGTACCAGTAGATGTCTGCGAGCAGCCTGGTGAGAAGAAGTACAGAGGCCTTCCAGTACCCATTCTAGTACCAGTAGATGTCTGCGAGCAGCCTGATGAGAACAAGTACAGAGGTCTGCCAGTTCCCACTCTCGTGCCAGTAGATGTCTGCGAGCAACCTTATGAGAAGAAGTACAGAGACCTTCCAGTCCTCACTCCAGTACCAGTAGATGTCTGCGAGCAGCCTCATGAGAACAAGTACAGAGGTTTGCCAGCACCCACTCTCTTACCAGTAGATGTCTGCGAGCAACTTTTTGACAACAACCACAGAGGCCTTCCAGTACCCACTCGAGTACCAGTAGATGCCTGCGAACAACGTTATGAAAACAAGTCTAGAGGTCTTCGAGGACGCACTCGGGTACCTGTATTTCCAGACCTGGAAATATGATGTTTGTCAATGATCATCTTGTTTTGTTTTGAGGAAGAGCCTTGACAGTGTTTAACTTGTGATTCTCCACCCGATTCATCTTACACTGTCTGTGTAAGATTTTTATAACTCCATTGACGTGGTCAATCAACAGGGCCTTCCATCTTCACATGACTTTGCTCTTTCGTCCACCAGGAAATCATTGTCATTTGTTGAGTAATTTAGTCTGTCTCAAGGGCTGGTCATGAGGGGGCAATATTGATTTCTCTTCAATTAAATATCCAACAACAAAAGCATCTGAAATGATGAATCATCATGTTTTATGTCAATAAAAAAATGCAAACAAAAGATGTGTGAATGTTTGGGGAAGGGGTGGAAAGGTCTCCGGTGGGTTCTAGTCTCCTTTATCAGGTGCCAGAAGGTCAAACAGAGTCCCCCCAGGCTCAAGGTATCCACCTGCAGTCGTGCCACCTCCTTAAGGGGGGGTAGTGAGAGGAGGTGGAGTGGAAGGAGAAGGATAGAGGAGGGAGGTAAGAGGGAAGGGAGGGAGAGAGGACGAAGGGAGAGGTGGAGAGGGAGAGGGGTGGATGGGAGAGAGGGATAGCGGTGAGAAATAGGGGGATAGGGGTGAACGAGGCAGAAGAGTGAGAGAGGGAGATGGGAGTGCCATGGAAAATAACTCGATTTCCACAAATTGGATCAGCATACCAAAGGAGAATCTTTAATTTCGTGTACACGGAGGAAGAACATTGAATGATTCACTGAAACAGAAGCCCAAAGCAATTCCTCATACACAGTTTGACATTCTAAAGAATCGGAGGGGAAACATTTGGCAACTCAACTGCAGGATTATCTGATAAGCATTCGGCAAAATAACTCAAAACTCCAATACGTGTCCACTTTGGGTGTGAGGGAGAGAATGACACAATTGCGGCAAAACTTTGCAGTATTATCAACCAGGTCACCCTGTTTCATCGCAAGACATTCCTTTTATCAATATGTAGGTCAAAAGACTCTTGGGTAAAGGGAAACATAACTGACAGCCAATTAGACTATGGCATGAAATTAAATTTATAAAGTACCAGCAACAATTGTAATTGAGAGTACATGAATATAATTATTTTTCTTCCACATCCCCCCTTTTTTCACATATCAGGAAAAATTTGAATGATTATATGACACATGATCACTAGGGGGTACCACTTTTGCAAAAGTAGTTGCTGTAATGAAGCACTATGTGCCTATCGATTCCACTGGTGAAGTTAGGTGATCGACCAAAGTTTGAAAATTTTCCCGCCTTTCTTGACCGCGGGCCGCCATTTTGAAATTTCAGGAAAAATCCATATTTTTGGAAATAATATTGATTTTTGAATATTTTAAATATATATATTTCTCTGTGTTTAGATGGCCGAATGCACTTCAGTAGGCACCAGTATGATAGTAAGTACCCGTAAATATTATTCACAACTTGTCCCAACATTTTGAGAAGGGGTTGCCATTTTGGAATTTCATTGATAATCCCGTATTTTGACAATTATTGCACGGCACATTGTTAGGCATTTACAGAATATCAGGAGTAGCGTTTTCATAAAGACATTATTCATGTCAAATGAGAGCATGATCAATTAATTTATGAGAACAACCAAATATGTTTTAAGTGACATGGTTTTCATATATTCATTTCATTCGATTTCTTTTTTTTTTTTTTTTACACTTCCATGACCTAATCTGTTGAACTCTCTCATACATTAATATTAACAACAAAAACGATCTTATAATGCTTCATCTTCCTCTCTCACACATGTGGTACTCTTTACTGTTTCACAATGCACTACTCTTCTGCTATTTTAACAGACTGCTCTCATTTCGACCTCTCCTTCATTCCTTGCCTAAAAAATCCAACTATTACAGCTCTTCTTCTCTCCATGCTCTGAATTCGCCTTCATTGCATCCATCAAGAATTGTGTTAAATCGCATCTCTGACCTAAAACTTTTAAAAACCACAGTTTGCCATGGATGCTCGCTTTCCATCAACCATTCTTTTTTTCCAACTTCAGTGCCAACTCACCCCCCTCACCCCTCACTCTCACTCTCAAAGCAACCATCCCACTCTTCTCCCTCCAAGCCTCCCTCTCACCTCTTTCAAAAATTCCCCCCTCACCTTTCTCCCACCTTTCATCCCCCTCACTCTTCCTTCTCTAAGTTGCCCCCCCTCTCATCCACCAACCTGCCTCCCTCCACTGCCCTCTCACCTCCATCTCTTCACTCCACCTTCTCAAATCCTCAACTGCCATCTTCCTTGTCTCTTGTCCCCCCTCTCTCACAGCACCACAGAGCCTTTTCTCCCTCCTCATTCGGCCCCTCCCCTCGCTATTCTGCAATACCCACCTCCTTCAGCAACCCTCCTTACCTCCCCCCTCGTCCCTCGTCCGACCCTCCCCCCGCCCCCTCCACCTCCTGCCAAAAGCCTCCTCCCCTACCTCTTCATTAAAAGTGTGGACCTCAAATATCCGGGGCCTTCGCTCAAACCTTTCAGATCTTTCCATGCAGGTTGCCACTGACAAACCAGACATTATCTGCCTAACAGAAACTTTCCTCTCCCAAGACGTGTCTGACTCCCAAGTATCTCTCCCTGGTTACTCCCTCTTACGGTATGACAGACCTGAGCCTCGTCCTGGTGGAGGTGTTACTCTCTTCATCAAAGACTCTATTCCTCACTCTCCCTGCACTGCTCTCACTCCCCCACACCCCAGGAATACCTCTGGCTTCGGCTTCCCTCACTCCCACCTCATGTTTATATGTGTACTGTACCGTCCACCGAACAGTGATGACTCCATCTACACCTCACTATCCGAAAACATGGACCATCTTCTATCTTCTCATCCAAACTCTCTCTTCCTCTTATGTGGCGACTTCAATTGTCATCACGCCAGTTGGCTAGGTGTGGGTACCTCTCTCACCTGCCATGGGACATCAGCAAAAGCTTTCTGTGACTCATTGGGACTGACTCAATCGGTCAACTTCCCGACCCGGATCTCAACCAATGGTACTCCATCTCTTCTGGATCTGATTTTGACAAATTTCCCTGACAATATCTGCTGCTCTTCCTTCGCTCCAATTGGTTCTTCTGACCACGTCCTTATTAAAGTGGACATCTCTCTGGCTGTTATCAGAGAACCACCTCACCGCTGTCGAGTCTGGCATTTCACTCAAGCCGACTGGCAGGGTCTGCGAGCAGGCATCAAACTTACAGACTGGTCTCCTATCACTACTTTCTCAAACATCAACTCATCCTGGGAATTCTTTCAAAGAAACTTGCTCTCCCTCATGCACAGATTTATCCCCTCTCGTGTTCAGTTGTCTTACCCTTCCTCCGCCCTTGGTTTACTGAAGCTTGTGGCGAGGCAGTTGTCCTGAAACAACTTGCCTTTGCCTCATGGAAAGCAAACCCAACTGAGGGCAATCTCAGTTCTTTCCACAAAGCTCGGAACAAGTGTGTAGCTACCCTCAGGAGAGCCAGAAAACAACATCTTTCTCATCTCAAGTCTGAACTCTCAAACCTCTCTCCCTCCTCAAAATCCTGGTGGCGTTTAATCAAATCTGTTTCTGGTGTATGTTCCCCCTCCATCCCCTCCCTTACCTCAAATGGCCGCACTGCTGATTCCACACGTGATAAAGCTGAATGTCTAAACTCGGTGTTTGCAGCTAAATCTTGTGTCCCAAACCCATCACTACCTCTACCCACTTTACCCAGTCGCACCCAACTGTCCCTGGACTCTGTATCCTTTTCTCCTGACAAGGTGGAGAGCTTGCTTTCAAACCTCGAGTCAGATTCTGCAACCGGTCCAGACGGCATCAGCCCACGTGTCCTCAAAGCCTGCTCTTCTGCTCTTGCTCACCCTCTCTCTGTTCTATTCACCCTCTCATTTTCCCAAGGTCATCTGCCATCTGCTTGAAATCTGCTAACATCACTGCCCTGCATAAAAAAGGTGCAAAAACAGATCCCTGTAACTATAGACCAATCAGCCTTCTCCCAATCATCAGCAAGGTTATGGAATCCATCATCGCTTCAGACATGAAATCCTTCCTCTTCTCCAATGGCTTGATTTCCAATCATCAATTTGGTTTCAGACCAGGTCACTCTACCCTAGATATGCTGCTACTGCTCTCCCATCAATGGATGGAGGTCCTCAATGCCAGACAGGAAATCCACGGCGTATCCCTGGACATATCACGTGCTTTTGACACAGTCTGGCACCCTGCCCTACTCACCAAACTCTCTGCCCATGGTATTCAAGGCCATCTCCACTCATGGCTCGCAGACTTCCTCTCCTGTCGCAGTCAACGTGTGGCCCTAAATGGAGTTCTTTCATCCCCTCTTCCTGTGCAGGCTGGTGTTCCTCAAGGTAGCGTTCTGGGCCCTGTTCTTTTTCTGGTTTTCATCAATGATCTCTCGGACTCTCTGGAAAATCCTCTATTTCTCTTTGCCGATGACTCAACCCTCTGCCGTACCATCTGTCATCCCTCAGCCCGGCAAGCAGCAGCTTCTTCGCTCACTGCAGATCTGGATAAAATCACAAACTGGTCCAACACGTGGAACATGTCTTTCAATCCAGACAAATCTCACACTCTCACTATGTCTCTTCGAAAGGACCGTTTACAAAACCCGACATCCACTTTCTCAACAATCCTCTGGAAGAAGTCTTTTCTTTCAAGCTTCTGGGTCTCACTATCTGCCATGACCTTTCCTGGGAAAGTCACATTTCCAACCTTGCCTCAAAAGCCAGTCGCCGACTGGGAATCCTCCGTCGTGCAAAGTCCTTCCTCGGCCCTCTTGAGCTCCTGACCACTTACAAAGCTTTTGTCCGTAGCCTGATGGAGTACTGCTCTCCCCTCTGGGCTGGTGCTCCTGCCTCCCACCTTTCTCGACTTCACGCTGTCGAAACCAGGGCTTTTAAGATCATTGGCATCTCCCGCAATGAAGCTGAGTCTTTGGGCCTCTCACTCAATCACCGCAGGTTGGTCGGTGGTCTTTCTGTCTTCTACCGACTCCTCCCCAGCCTTGCCCCCCCTGCTCTCTCTGCGATTTGTCCCAACCACATTTCCACAGGGCGCTCAAGGTCCGCCAACAACCCCCTTCTGGTAAAACTACCAAAATCACGAATCACTGCTCATCTTCACTCTTTCATTCCTCTTTTTCCCGCCTTTGGAATAAACTTCCTCACTCTATTCTTTCCCATTCTTCCCTTCAGGCTTTCAAAACAGCTGTTCACCACCACCTCTTATCTTCCCCCATCCAAATCCTCGATCTTTTCTACCCCCGATAATCCACCCAAGCCCACTTCCTTCAATTCTCCTGCTTTCCTTCCTGAAAGTCCCTTTAATGTCCATCTTCCCCTCGCCATGTTCCCCGTCCCATCCCCATCCCTCTCCCTTCCACAGTTCACCTGTGTCTGTTCCCCAATGTTTTGTCCCTTCCACTCCCGCCCCTCTTGTCTCATGCCTCCTTGCTGTGAGTTGTGTGTTAGCTCTCATACGAGCCTCGACCAAGGTATACAAAAAAAAAAAAATAAAATAAAATAAAAAAAATAAAAAAAAAATATGACAACATAACAATCTAGCAAACAAGTAACCACACAGATATCTTATAGAGAACATAGCGTTTGTTTTGTATAGTCTGGGTAAAGCTTCCTGTGCTCTTCCACGCACTGTAGCAATGCTTGACGTTGTTTCTCATCATTGCACATATGAATAAAGTCAGACACTAGCTTGATTCCACTTTCAGCTAGATCATTTACGACACAAAGATTATACACCCGAGAGAGATTATACACAAGCTAAAAAGGTTTGGGAGAAGTTTAATATAAAGAATCTTGGAGAATATCACGGTTTGTATCTTAAAACTGATGAATTATTGTTGACTCATGTGTTTGAGACTTTTAGAACAGTCTGTCATAATAAAAATTCTTCTGGATTGGACCCCGCTCACTATTACATGGCCCCGGGTTTGGCTTCGAGTGCCATGTTGAAAATGACAAAACAGGATTTGGAATTAATCAGTGATATAGATTTGCTTTTAATGAGAGAGAAGGCTAAAAGAGGAGGAATATCTCAAGTATGTTCCAAGAGATATACTTTAGCAAATAACAAATATCTTCCTGATTATCTATCTATAATTCCAGCAATGTGTGTGTGTGTGTGTGTGTGTGTGTGTGTGTGTGTGTGTGTGTGTGTGTGTGTGTGTGTGTGTGTGTGTGTGTGTGTGTGTGTGTGTGTGTGTGTGTGTGTGTGTCTGTGACCGCTGTTTCTCGACAACCACTGGTCCAATCTAATTGAAACTTGCCAGATATATTGCTGGCGACCTGAGGATGTGCCTTTTCAAGGTTTGATATTAATCGGACAAGTGATTCCCAAGTTATGGCCATTTATTTACCAACCAATGACAAGACACGTTGCTGCGTGGCGGATGGAAAGAAGGGAACCTCAGCCGCGTTCCCCATTCCGGGTTACAACGTACGGACTTCCGGAGAGTGATGACTTCGTGTATTCTAATAATTTCTCGATTTCTTATGCGCATTTATAGATAAACACAATGCCTCAAGTTCTGATCGTTTTCATATTAGACGGTGCATAAATTTTGGTAACATCAGAGTGAGCTGGTACGCTCCGAACCAGGAAGTAAAATTTTAATTTTTTTTTGCACGAATGTTTTTTTTTTTTCCTCTCTCTCTCTCTCTCTCTCTCTCTCTCTCTCTCTCTCTCTCTCTCTCTCTCTCTCTCTCTCTCTCTCTCTCTCTCTCTCTCTCTCTCTCTCTCTCTCTCTCTCTCTCTCTCTCTCTCTCTCTCTCTCTCTCTCTCTCTCTCTCTCCTCTTTGTGTTTTTCCTTGCAATGACATTGCGAAAAGGCAAAATATGTTGGCGCTAATTGAATAATTGGCCATTAAAACTAAATTGCGAATAATCGTAACTGCAATATGCGACCTTCCAGGCCACGCACGTACGGGCACGCGAGAGCGAAGAAATGGCCTGTGTGGTTGTTGTTTCTGGCTCGCGGTTTGAAAGTTTTATTTTTGTTTTATTTTTATTTTGTACGGGCACCCAGAAATCTCTGTGTGTCTGCGACCGCTGTTTCTCGACAACCACTGGTCCGATCTCATTGAAACTTGCCAGGCATATTGCTGGGTACCTGTGGATGTGCCTTTTCAAGGTTTGATATTAATCGGACAAGCGGTTCCCAAGTTACGGCCATTTATTTGCCAACCAATGACAGGACACGGTGCTATGGCGTCACGATTGAGGTCACAATTCTTCTTCTTCTTTTTTGCACGATTGACGTCACAACTCTTCTTCTTCTTCGTTTGATATGACATCACAATTACGTACGGCCACGCACCTACGGGCACGCACTAGTTATAAGAATGAGGACAACTCTTACCTGATGTATTATGATGCTAACAATTTGTATGGGTGGGCTATGTCTCAATCTTTACCTTATGGGAAACTTCAATGGGTTAAAGAAAAACATTCTGAAAAAGTTTTACAACACATTGTTATCTCCTCTCAAAATGAATTGGATGAAGCTGAAGTTGGATATTATTTTGAAGTTGATTTAAAATATCCAAAAGAACTTCATAACAAACATCAAGACCTTCCCTCTGCCCCTGATAAGAAAGTCCAAGAAAAGAATGGTTTTGTGATGTCATTTAATATAAAATTTAATACTTATGTATATAAATTTAATATAAAATATAAATTTATATAATTTAATCATTTAATATAAAAGGTAAATCTTCACAAAAAATACTTATGACATTAAATGACAAAGAAAGTTATGTTTTGCATCAAAGGAGCTTGCGGCAATATTTATCTGCTGGGTTGAGAGTTCGGAAAATTCATAGGGTTTTGAAATTTTAACAAAGTTATTGGTTAAAGAAGTATATTGATTTTAATACAAAAAGGAGAACAGAAGCAAAAACAGATTTTGAGAAGGACTTTTATTGGGTGGTCGCGAGACCACCGTTATTCTCAGGTTTTCCGTCTGTCTGTATGTATGTAATGGACAGCTCTGGAGGCCAGAGGAGTCAACCGATTTTGATGAAACTTGACAGGTCGGTTCATACCAGTATCTAGTTCTATGCTTTAGAGCAACGTTGCTATGGATGCCACAGTTGCCTAGCAACAGGACTTTGAAATTTTTGAAAAAATCGGAAAAAGATTTTTTTTTTCCGAAAATCAAAAATCGGCTTCCGCGCTTTTATGCGCACTATGATCAACCTCTTTGTCAAAAATTTTCAGCCCGATCCGTCAAAAACTGTATGACTAGTATGCAATTATATAGCGACCACCCATGTCGCCTTCCGGCTTGTAAATTAATGAATAACTAGCCGAAACCCCGTCACAGACGGATTCCGTTCCATGAGCCCAATATGACAACCAGTGGCGGCTCTCGTAAGAGCTGGATCCCAGTCGATGTACTCCATGGCCTTACCTAATGAGGCCTACAAAACGTCCTTGTACACGACATTTTTGGTGTACACTACTCCTTGTGAAGAAGTCCCCTGATTTGTACACGTGTCTACTTTGACGTACACGTGTCAAAACCTCTCAGGTCACAGTACCGAGAAAAACGTGACGCGATCGCTCGGAGGAGCACAAAATTGGTCCTTCAGTATTAATATATAGATGCTTCAGATTTGAAAGTTGACTATTGCCACTATGTGCGATGCACTCTTACAGGTACGAAGTTTCTTTCAGTCCAGGTCACAGTACCGAGAAAAACGTGACGCGACCGCTAGGAGGAGCACAAAATTGGTCCTTCAGTATTAATATCTAGACGCTGTATTTGGAAAGACGATGGAAAATGTTAGGAATAGGCAAAACATAAGACTTGCTACATCTTGGAAACAGGCTTCAAAATTAATTAATAGTACAAGTTTTAAGCGAGCGGAGGTGTTTTCAAAAAACTTTTGTGCTATTCATTTGAAAAAAGAGAGTATTGAAATGGACAAACTAATTTATGTAGGAACATCAATTATTGACTTGTCAAAGTCGTTAATGTATGACTATTGCTCTACTAATTTAAAACCAAAGTATAAGGATAATGTATCATTGTTATATATGGATACAGATCGTTTTATATTAGAAATTAAAACAAGTGATGTATATGAGGATATGATTGAAAATATTGATATATATGATACAAGTAATTATAAGTCAGGTGATGTGTTGTTTTCATCAAAAAATAAAAAGGTTATTGGAAAGTTTAAAGATGAATTGGGTGGGAAGGTAATGAGTGAATTTATAGGATTGAGATCAAAGACTTATGCTTTAAGTATATTGATAATAATAATATTGAAGGGTGTGATAAGCTCAAGGGAATAAAGAAAAATATTGTTGCGGTTCTCGGAACCGCATGCACACAACAGCTAGGTGTCCCAAGACAGTTATTCCATTATTATACGTGTAGATAGTCCCTTTCCTTTTGTTTAGCGGGACAACAAGGGAGTGCGTTGCGATGATCTAATAGCCGGGGTTGCTAAAATCATTTTCTCCTGCATTTCGTCCCTACTCTTCTTTTCGTCTGATTTTTCCTGCGGTAAATCAGCCGCGTGCGCCTTCGCTGTAAGGTGGGGCCTCATGGCGGCGCCGCTGTGATGGAACTGCTGCAAAGAGATCCTCGTTTCCGGGCGAGCCCGAAACCAAACGTGTGCAGCGAGTCATGTGGTGCACTTGGCGGTGCGGGATTATCGACTCGAGCTTCCGATGATCTGGGGAAGATTGCCGGTTGCACGAAACGCGTACGGAGGCCGATAAAGGCGACTCCACGCCAAGTTAGGCGGGATGCGGGTGTGCGAGGTCGAAGCGGCTTGTTCCTTTTCGACCTCAATATCCGACATATTGGTGTTCGCCCCGCGCACACGCCAGCAGAGTCGTGCGGGTGCGAGCGCTGGCCAAGTGCGTAATGGCCGAACCGCGCGCACTGTATGGAATGTGCTCGAAAGCAGACACGTACGCCGCTCGCGAAACGTGCATGGATTTATCCATAATGATGTACGTTCTGCCCTCACTGGCAGCAGTGTATTCTCCACGGATAGAGAACTTCTTCTCGTCTTTACGGCCAGCAGGGCTGCGATCGGCGCTGGGCGGGCGCCCGGGTGGGCATGCGGGACCCTCGGCCGGTTGCCAGGGCACGGCCCGGGGGGGGGAGGGGTTTGCAGGATGATTCGCGTGCCAATTTCGGTGTGGGCGATTCATGTCATCTCGTGGGGTCGGAGCGGAATATTCCAGCTGTCTGGGATGGCCTTGCCGGAAACGAAGTGAGGCGGTTTCCGGCCAAAGTTGGCGGGCCATGTGAGGGGTCGGGGCCAATCGGAGCGTCCAATTCAGGTGATGACGTTTCGATTCGGGGTGGCCCCTCCCCCCGAGCTGCAAGTCCTGTAAAGGTCGGAGCAGTTCCTCCGCCTTTCTCTTTCTCCGCCTCCTCATCTCCGCCCACACGACGTCAACCCCACCCGCCTACCTGGTCCCGCCTGCCACTCCATCCTCGCACTCTGGACTCCGCCCCTTCTCCACTCAAGCTCCTCCTTCGCGAACATGGTCTCCACACGTGCGGCTGAAGCCAGAGACGACGGGCCCATTGTCAGGTACCGCACTACGGAGCATCCCCCCTAAAACGTATTGGTGGCGTGTCGTGCTATCAAGCACAAAGGTACAGAGAACGTAGCCTCAACTCCCATCCCTTCCTGGTTCAAAACTTCCTCTTCATCGGGTTTTCTGTGTCTGTGTGCGTGTGTGTGTGTGTGTCCTGGCACCTGTCTGCTTAAGTAAGACTGCAGAAGATCGTTATCATTATTATTGTTATTAATTTCGCGTTAAGTCTGCTCTGTATCCCCTTTTGTAAGTTGCCTGTTTATTTGCTGCACCACACCTCTCTCCCCCATCTCTGCACAACACACCCCAATAAATCTTTATCGTACCACATACCTTTCCTCACCCACTGTTAATAAATTATCATTAGGAATGTTCCCAGCTCGTCTTTGTGGTTTCTGTCATTGATCCAGCATGGTCCGAATCTGAGTTTAGTCGGGACTTTATTCCCAACGATCCGTTTTCTTTTAGCTGGGACGTCCTTGGCAGTGTCGCTCGGCTGCATCCAATCCGGTAAAGTGATCTGGTCCGGCAGAGTGATCCGGTTCGGACAAGGCGTACCAAGGGCGTGTTCCCCGGGAATTAAACCACGTGATTAATTAGGTAACCTGATTAACCCTAAGACGGGGGGACCCAAGATCAGGCGGTTGAGTTATTGACATCCACGGTCGGTTAAGAGACCCGCCGCGTCACGGAATTATCCATCTGTGACGACCTAAAATTCTGAGGTGTCCTGGTGGGAACCGAGATAGCTTCCCCCACCTAGTGGTCTTCTCACCCGACTCGACTCCCCGGCCCACAACAATATAATCAAGCAAACAATAAACTTTAAACATTATTACAACTGTTTAACCTTAAAGAAGGAAGAGTATCGAAAAATGAATACAATAAGAAGTTATGAACATCAATTATATACAGAAGAGGTAAATAAGAAAGCATTAGAAGCTTTTGATGATAAAATATATATTTTAGAGAATGGAATCAATCGTCTCCCTCATGGTTATAAGTATGAGTGTTAAGATATTTAAGTGTTAAGATATTGGGTTGGGTATTTTAACGGGTTTCCGCCGTCTTTTTTACTGATTTATAAATGATAGAACCAAGCAGTAACCAAACCAAAGAGTGGAGACACAATCAGCCTTGGCATTTAAATGGGAAACAAAATGAACGTGAGAAATATCAAATAAGTCTTATTGAAGAAATAACCGGGCAAAAAGTAGATAAAACAAATAAGTGGATAAATTTAATTACAAATAAGTTGGAGGATGTAAAGGAAAAAAAAAATATCGTTGAATGGACTGAAAACTTTGATGCTTATCAATTGAACAATGGAAAAACTATTTACTGCAATCTCAAAATGATATGTGGCTCAGAAGTGGGTCAGACAAGAACATTGAGAAAAAGTTTATCATTTCATCTTTGCTCAACAAAGATACTTAAACCAAGAACCAAGTTCCAAGTTATTCTTTGTGAATAAACTCGATGGAAATGAATGTTATAAGAAAATTAAGTTATTCCCCAAAGTAGAACATGGGTAAATATTCGTTGGTTCACTCTTTTAGTATAATGAAAATATGAAAGGACTGTGATTATGTTGGGGGGAAAAAAGTGCTTTAATCAGTAAGTCTCAATTTTTCATTTGCTCAAATGGGAGGGAGGGGGATAGGTGGGGAGGAAGTGAGTCTCCCATTTTGAGCTTTTGGGGCTTGGGTCAGAAAGTTTTCCCCTTTCACCCAATTCATTTGAATGGTTGTCCCAGAAGCAACAATTATCATCCACTTCTGGATCTTAGATTTTGTAATTCGGCTTCGTTTGAAATTTTCGAGGTGATGACCTGGCGGAAATGAAATAAAGCCACGAACACTGGTGTCTCCGGGCGTTTAGAAGCATTGCAATGTACCCAGCGATTCGTAGCGATGATGATCAGGCATTCGATAATATGAGCAAGGAAATTGAAATTTCTTTTGTTGTGGTTTAGAAATCGTCGTGGCCTGTTCGAAGTCAAGGGATGGTTCAGCAGCCAAAAAAAAATGGTGAATTAAGACCCTGTTTTTTTCTGGTCTTTTGTTTCCTCTGGTTCTTTTTTTTGTATTTTAAAATGTTTTTTTCTGGTTTCTTACTGGGTTTTTTTTATGGGGTTTTCTTCTGTATTTTCTCTGGGTTCTTTTTCTGTTTTGTTTCTTCTTCTGGTTTTTTTGGTCAAAGATCAGAAAAAGTCAAGTTTGCATAAAATTGACAATTTTCATTCAGTGGACCTGAAATTTTGTTCAGGGGAAGGGAAGGAGTTTCTCTCCCAACGGCTTGCCTTCGGGCGGTGTTTGTCTCCAAACGTGCCCAGGCGGTGTTTGTCTCTGAACGTGTCGGGCAGTGTTTATGTCTGGACGGGAGTTTATCTCCAGACGCATCGGAGCGGTGTTTATCTCCGGATGTGTCGGGTTGGTGTTTGTCAGAGCGATGTTTGTTTCTGGGGAGTGTTTGTCTCTGGAAGCGTTTGTCTCCACACAGATTGGCTCCAGGCGTGTTCAGGCAGTGTTTGTCTCCGGACGGGAGTTCGTCTCCGGACATGTCTGACTCTGGACAGCTTGGCTCCAGACGCGTCTGGGTGGTGTTTGTGTCCAAACGTGTGTGGGCAGTGTTTGTCTCTGGGCGGGATTTATAGTATGACTGGTAGAAAATGGATTTCAGACATTATTTTGTTTCCATCTTCACTGTTATTCCATGCAGAAGTATTTTGATGAGAGGTGAATCGTAATTAATGCTCCACTGTACGTCTGCTTTCACTTCCTCTCACCTTCCACTGCCTTCCCTTCCCCCTCACCCCAACCCCTTCACTTTCTCTCCCTCCCTCCTCGCTCCCCACCCTTCCTCGCTCCCCCTCCCTGCTCTCTCTTTCCATCCGTCCATCACCCCTCTTTTTTCCACCCCTCTCAGTAATCCCGTCAGTTAAGCGACGAGTGGTATTTGAATGTTGTTAAATGAATTGAACTGGTCTCGGGGTTGGATTGTGCTCCTGGTGATCATATTTGGTGATTTTGGTGTCATTGGATGAGCTGGCTCATTCCAGCTCAGAGCGCTCGCGATTGCTCGGCCAGATAAGGAAGATTGCGAGCACCTATCGGCACATCACTCAGTTAAACACACGGTCCCAACAAGTATTGTGACGTCACAAACAGGTCAGGGAACTTGCTTGTGGCTGTGGAACTCGAACCGGGCTCCCGTGCCGGTCCCAAGGCTGTTACAATATAATATTGGATTTTTATTCCTCTTACTCTCAGAAATCGTCTTGATAAGACTTCGAAGCTTCTTTATAATAGTTTTTATCCCGGTAGGATTCTCACGTCTCTCACGAGTAAAGTGTTCTGTCCAGTCAGACAGAGATCCCTCCTTTTACCATCGACATTAATGCATTGTTCTGACACCGACTGGTGGAACTTCGATTCCACTAGTTCGTGCTCGGGTTTGAGATTTCCACACTTCGTGACAGAGCAATTACCTGTATTGGGTTGGTTGCTTGGTCCAGAAATAGAAAGATACCCACCAATGGAACACAGGTTGGTACAGAGAAACCACTTCAAACTTGGACTACTCGTGGTTCCATGCAAGAATCATTTATCAATCACAAGAATCATCGATAAATTGAAAAACAGTTTAATAAACAAAACAAGGATGAATGAAAACAAAATAAACTTGTTTTACATCACAACATGAATCTGGAACATGTGTCGAGTCCGGGTGTTCCATTTCTCTACCTATGGGATGATCTTTACACAATTCTGGGTTTCATATGTGAGATTTCGATCATTGAACATCATATCGTCATAATTTCGGCCAAAGTCACTGGCACTCACAACTCCTTCAGGAATGTTGTCCTTTTCAATAATTTGTACACGAGTTCCATGTCTGCTTGCAGTGCCTCGTTTCACCCAGATCACTTGTACGGTTTATCTTTCATCTGGATTCTTTGATGTTTCTATAAACTTGAGAACTGAGTAAAAGCCTCACTGCACGTCGAGCACTTTCAGGACTTCACACCTGAATGTATTTTTTGATGTTTGTTTAAACTTGATGAATGAGTAAAGGCCTTCACACACACAGAACACTTGTAGGACTTCACACCTGGATGTGTTTTTTGATGTTTGTTGATACTAGATGATTGAGGGAAGGCCTTCACACCTGTATGTGTTTTATGATGTTTGTTTAAACTTGATGAATGAGTCAAGGCCTTCACACACACAGAACACTTGTAGGGTTTCACACCTGAATGTATTTTCTGATGTCGATATAAACTTGATGAATGAGTCAAGGCCTTACTGCACGATGAACACTTGTAGGGTTTCACACGTGAATGTATTTTTGATGTTTGTTTAAACTAGATGATTGAGTAAAGGCCTTCACACACACAGAACACTTGTAGGGTTTCACACCTGAATGTATTTTTTGATGTTTGTTTAAACTAGATGATTGAGTAAAGGCCTTCACACACACAGAACACTTGTAGGGTTTCACACCTGTATGTATTTTTTGATGTTTGTTTAAACTAGATGAATGAGTAAAGGCCTTCACACACACAGAACACTTGTTGGGTTTCACACCTGTATGTATTTTTTGATGTTTGTTTAAACTAGATGAATGAGTAAAGGCCTTCAAACACACAGAACACTTGCAGGGTTTCACACCTGTATGTATTTTTTGATGTTTGTTTACACTAGATGATTGAGTAAAGGCCTTCGGACACACAGAACACTTGTAGGGTTTCACACCTGTATGTATTTTTTGATGTTTGTTTACACTAGATGATTGAGTAAAGGCCTTCGGACACACAGAACACTTGTAGGGTTTCACACCTGAATGTATTTTTTGATGTTTGTTTAAACTACATGAATAAGTAAAGGCCTTCAAACACACAGAACACTTGCAGGGTTTCACACCTGAATGTATTTTTTGATGTTTGTTTACACTAGATGATTGAGTAAAGGCCTTCACACACACAGAACACTTGTAGGGTTTCACACCTGTATGTATTTTTTGATGTTTGTTTAAACTTGATGAATGAGTAAAGGCCTTCACACACACAGAACACTTGTAGGACTTCACACCTGGATGTGTTTTTTGATGTTTGTTGATACTAGATGATTGAGGGAAGGCCTTCACACCTGTATGTGTTTTTTGATGTTTGTTTAAACTTGATGATTGAGGGAAGGCCTTCACACACAGAACACTTGTGGGGTTTCACACCTGAATGGATTTTCTGATGTCGATATAAACTTGATGAATGAGTCAAGGCCTTACTGCACGATGAACACTTGTAGGGTTTCACACCTGAATGTATTTTTTGATGTTTGTTTAAACTAGATGAATGAGTAAAGGCCTTCACACACACAGAACACTTGTAGGACTTCACACGTGAATGTATTTTTGATGTTTGTTTAAACTAGATGAATGAGTAAAGGCCTTCACACACACAGAACACTTGTAGGACTTCACACGTGAATGTATTTTTGATGTTTGTTTGAACTTGATGAATGAGTAAAGACCTTCACACACACAGAACACTTGTGGGGTTTCACACCTGAATGGATTTTTTGATGTTTGTTTAAACTAGATGAATGAGTAAAGGCCTTCAAACACACAGAACACTTGCAGGGTTTCACACCTGTATGTATTTTTTGATGTTTGTTTACACTAGATGATTGAGTAAAGGCCTTCGGACACACAGAACACTTGTAGGGTTTCACACCTGTATGTATTTTTTGATGTTTGTTTAAACTAGATGAATGAGTAAAGGCCTTCAAACACACAGAACACTTGCAGTGTTTCACACCTGTATGTATTTTTTGATGTTTGTTTAAACTACATGAATGAGTAAAGGCCTTCGCACACACAGAACACTTGTAGGGTTTCACACCTGTATGTATTTTTTGATGTTTGTTTACACTAGATGATTGAGTAAAGGCCTTCGCACACACAGAACACTTGTAGGGTTTCACACCTGAATGTATTTTTTGATGTTTGTTTACACTAGATGATTGAGTAAAGGCCTTCACACACACAGAACACTTGTAGGGTTTCACACCTGAATGTATTTTTTGATGTTTGTTTACACTAGATGATTGAGTAAAGGCCTTCACACACACAGAACACTTGTAGGGTTTCACACCTGTATGTATTTTTTGATGTTTGTTTAAACTAGATGATTGAGTAAAGGCCTTCGCACACACAGAACACTTGTAGGGTTTCACACCTGTATGTATTTTTTGATGTTTGTTTAAACTAGATGAATGAGTAAAGGCCTTCACACACACAGAACACTTGTAGGGTTTCACACCTGTATGTATTTTTTGATGTTTGTTTAAACTAGATGAATGAGTAAAGGCCTTCGCACACACAGAACACTTGTAGGGTTTCACACCTGAATGTATTTTTTGATGTTTGTTTAAACTAGATGAATGAGTAAAGGCCTTCACACACACAGAACACTTGTAGGGTTTCACACCTGAATGTATTTTTTTATGTTTGTTTAAACTTGATGAATGAGTAAAGGCCTTCACACACACAGAACACTTGTGGGGTTTCACACGTGAATGTATTTTTTTATGTTTGTTTAAACTTGATGAATGAGTAAAGGCCTTCACACACACAGAACACTTGTGGGGTTTCACACCTGTATGTATTTTTTGATGTTTGTTTACACTAGATGATTGAGTAAAGGCCTTCACACACACAGAACACTTGTAGGGTTTCACACCTGAATGTATTTTTTGATGTTTGTTTAAACTAGATGAATGAGTAAAGGCCTTCACACACACAGAACACTTGTGGGGTTTCACACGTGAATGTATTTTTTTATGTTTGTTTAAACTTGATGAATGAGTAAAGGCCTTCACACACACAGAACACTTGTAGGGTTTCACACCTGTATGTGTTTTTTGATGTTTGTTTAAACTAGATGAATGAGTCAAGGCCTTACTGCACGATGAACACTTGTAGGGTTTCACACGTGAATGTATTTTTTGATGTTTGTTTAAACTAGATGAATGAGTAAAGGCCTTCACACACACAGAACACTTGTAGGGTTTCACACCTGAATGTATTTTTGATGTTTGTTTAAACTAGATGAATAAGTAAAGGCCTTCACACACACAGAACACTTGTAGGGTTTCACACCTGAATGTATTTTTTGATGTTTGTTTAAACTTGATGAATGAGTAAAGGCCTTCACACACACAGAACACTTGTAGGGTTTCACACCTGAATGTATTTTTTGATGTTTGTTTAAACTTGATGATTGAGTAAAGGCCTTCGCACACACAGAACACTTGTGGGGTTTCACACGTGAATGTATTTTTTGATGTTTGTTTAAACTAGATGATTGAGTAAAGGCCTTCACACACACAGAACACTTGTAGGGTTTCACACCTGAATGTATTTTTTGATGTTTGTTTAAACTAGATGATTGAGTAAAGGCCTTCACACA
Source organism: Eptatretus burgeri (assembly GCF_056783735.1). Lineage (NCBI taxonomy): Eukaryota > Metazoa > Chordata > Myxini > Myxiniformes > Myxinidae > Eptatretus > Eptatretus burgeri. Next base: position 556,198 of record NW_028225102.1, read on the forward strand.
CACAGAACACTTGTAGGGTTTCACACGTGAATGTATTTTTTGATGTTTGTTTAAACTTGATGATTGAGTAAAGGTCTTCACACGTGAATGTATTTTTTAATGTTTGTGTAAACTATATTGAGTAAAGGCCTTCACACACACAGAACACTTGTAGGACTTCACACGTGAATGTATTTTTTGATGCAGATTTAAATGCGATGAACAATTGAATTCTTTCAAACACACAGAACACCTGTGTGGTTTCTCACTTCCTTCGGTGTTCTCTTTCAGGATGTTTGGAGGACTGTTCTTCTTGTTGTTGTTGAACACACCACTCAGTGGATCAACGTCCTGACCAAGAGTCAGGATTGAAGCCACGTGATGATCGAAGGAAACTTCAGTGTCGACCAACGGGGAACACTTGGAACAAGAATCCTTTTTCATTTGTTTCTCTGCAATGGCAATTCACAAAGAGGATCAATAAATCCCTTTTCGAATTAAACATTTCACACAGAAAACACAATGTACACCAATTGGATCAAAAAATTTGAGCGATGGGAAGAGAGAGGAGACGAGAGAAAGAAAAAGGAAAGAAAGAAGGAATTAAGAGAAAGAGAGTAAAATGAGAGCGAGAAAGACAAGGAAAGAGAGAGAGAGATAACCAAACACACACACACACACACACACACACACACACACACACACACACACACACACACACACACACACACACACACACACACACACACACACCCGTGCTTTTCCTCCGATCATCAAGTAGTGGGGTTCCCAAAGGCTTTGCCCCAATTCCATCATCTTGCGAGCTGCTCTGTGAAGGGCAGTTGCATCGGAGGAACTTTCCATTTCTTTGCATTTGTGGGTTTTCCGGAATGAAGGGTTTTCCGGTGGTCGGAGTGAAAATCCTGCCACAAACCTCCGAAAAAAGTGACCCAACTGCAGGAGGACGTCCGCAGAGAATTGGGCACGAGACATGGATGGCCGCTGGCTCACAAGGAGATCCTCCGCACTTTGACAGGTTTTGTTTTTAATCCTGCTGGGTGTCCATATCATGCACCCTCCTCACCAGGAAACCTGGTGGAGGAGACGGTCTTTTTACTTTCTGAACACGTTGACGAGGCTCGAGGCTCGGATGAGAGTGAACACACAAACCACAGCAAGGGGGGCATGAGACAAGAGGGGTGGCAGAGGGAAGGACAAAACAGTGGGGAACAGAGACAGGAGATATGTGGAAGGGAGATAGATGTCTAATTAAATGCTCCACTGTTCTGGGTTTCATATGTGAGATTCTGACCACCACGGAGGTCAGAATGGAGTGGCTTGAAGGTCCACTCCAAAGCCAGGAGGAGTGGCTTCCCTCCTGCCGGGCAACACGCGGTACACAAGATGGACATTACAGGGACTTTCAGGAAGGAAAGCAGGGAATCTGAAGAAGGTGGGTTTGGAGTGGATTTAAGGGGGTGGAAAAGATCGAGGATTTGGATGGGGGAAGATAGGTGATTGTGAACAGCTGTTTTGAAGGCCTGGAGGGAAGAGTGGGATTCAAGAGAGTGTGGGAGTTTATTCCAAAGGTGGGAGAAAAGGGAAATGAAAGAGCGAAGTTGAGCAGTGATTCGTGATTTTTGGTAGTTTTACCAGAAGGGGGTTGCTGGCGGACCTTGAGCGCCCTGCGGAAAGATTGCGGGGACATATCGCAGACAGAGCAGGGGGAGCGAGACCAGAGAGGAGACGTTAGAAGACAGAAAGACCACTGACCTGCCTGGAGTGAGAGGCCCAAAGACTCAGCCTCATCGCAGGAGATACCAATGATTCGAAACGCCTTGGTTTCCACAGCGTGAAGCCGAAAAAGGTGTGAGGCAGGAGAACCAGCCCAGAGGGGAGAGCTGTACTCCATCAGGCTGCGGACGAAAGCTTTGTAAGTGGTCAGGAGCTCACGTGGGCTGAGGAAGGACTTTGCATGATGGAGGATTCCCAGTCGGCGACTGGCTTTGGAGGCCAGGTTGGAAATGTGGCTTTCCCAGGAAAGATCATGGCAGATAGTGAGACCCAGAACCTTGATTAAAAGTACTTCTTCCAGAGTATTATTAGGAAAGTAAATATGGGGGGGGGAATTCCAAACGGTCCTTTCGGAGAGACATCGTGAGAGTGTGAGATTTGTCCGCATTGAAAGACAAGTTCCACGTGTTGGACCAGTTTGTGATTTAATCCAGATCTGCAGAGAGTGAAGAAGCTGCTGCTTGCCGGTCTGAGGGATGACAGATGGTACGGCAGAGGGTGGAGTCATGAGCAAAGGAGGCAAAGAGGATTTTCCAGAGAGTCGGAGAGATCATTGATGAAAACCAGAAAAAGAACAGGGCCCAGAACGCTACCTTGAGGAACTCCAGCCTGGACAGGAAGAGGGGATGAAAGAACTCCATTTAGGGCCACATGTTGACTGTGACAGGAGAGGAAGTCTGCGAGTCATGAGTGGAGATGGCCTTGGATACCAGAGGAAGAGAGTTTAGTGAGCAGGACAGGATGCCAGACCGTGTCAATAGCATGCGAGATCTCCAGGGACATGGCTCTGATTTCATGTCCGGCATGGAGGACCTCCATCCATTGTTGGGAGAGCAGAAGCAGCATATCCAGGGTAGAGTGACCTGGTCTGAAACCAAATTGATGATCGGAAATGAAGCCATTGGAGAAGAGGAAGGATTGAATGTCTGAAGCGATGATTGATTCCATTTTTGAAGATTTTGAAGACATCTTGTTCCCAGCATCTCAAATCATCCCCCATCCAAAACCTTGATCTTTTGTACCCTCGTTAACCCCCACCCCACCCCGTCCTCCTTCCAAATTTCCCTCCTGAGAGTTTTCTTCTGTATCCATCTTGTCCACTAAATTCCTCCCCACACCCATTTTTTATCCACCACCCTCTGTCTTGGCCTTCGGCTCTGCTGTTGGTGTTTCCCCCTCTCTCTGCTGTTGGTGTTTCCCCCTCTCTCTGCTGTTGGTGTTTCCCCCTCTCTCTGCTGTTGGTGTTTCCCCCTCTCTCTGCTGTTGGTGTTTCCCCCTCTCTCTGCTGTTGTTGTTTCCCCCTCTCTCTGCCGTTTCTTTTGTTCTGTTGTGTTCTGATCCGTTCAGTGTACTCATACTCGCTCTTCCACGAGCCTCGACTATGTGTACAAAAAAAATCTTCAACAATCACACATCCCTTGGTATTTTCATGGATGGGAGTGCATGTCGGTAACCGATCGATTCCATCACACCTGTCGGTGCAAGTCTCCGTGAACGTCTCGACGATCAAAACAAATGTGTTTTTTTAACGAGCTTGGTGTTCCAGTACCAACACGGCAAGAAGGTAAGTACCACGTCTGTCTGGACAACAACCTCCGTACAATGTACATTCATCGTTGTTTGTAAATGGTACAACTACAATGTCGTTGAGGTTCAGACCTTTGTCTTGAGAGGGCGATTCATCCACAAACTCAGATTTGATCTTCATTTTCACAAGAAGATCTGGAAAAAAAAGAGAAAGACAAAAGCAAGCGTGTCAGACGTGGTTGGAGTCACCCAAATACATGGTATCACTCACTTAAATACACCCACTCAAATACATGGTATCACTCACTTAAATACACCCACTCAAATACATGGTATCACTCACTTAAATACACCCACTCAAATACATGGTATCACTCACTTAAATACACCCACTCAAATACATGGTATCACTCACTTAAATACACCCACTCAAATACATGGTATCACTCACTTAAATACACCCACTCAAATACATGGTATCACTCACTTAAATACACCCACTCAAATACATGGTATCACTCACTTAAATACACCCACTCAAATACATGGTATCACTCACTTAAATACACCCACTCAAATACATGGTATCACTCACTTAAATACACCCACTCAAATACATGGTATCACTCACTTAAATACACCCACTCAAATACATGGTATCACTCACTTAAATACACCCACTCAAATACATGGTATCACTCACTTAAATACACCCACTCAAATACATGGTATCACTCACTTAAATACACCCACTCAAATACATGGTATCACTCACTTAAATACACCCACTCAAATACATGGTATCACTCACTTAAATACACCCACTCAAATACATGGAATCACTCACTTAAATACACCCACTCAAATACATGGTATCACTCACTTAAATACACCCACTCAAATACATGGTATCACTCACTTAAATACACCCACTCAAATACATGGAATCACTCACTTAAATACACCCACTCAAATACATGGTATCACTCACTTAAATACACCCACTCAAATACATGGTATCACTCACTTAAATACACCCACTCAAATACATGGCATCACTCACTTAAATACACCCACTCAAATACATGGTATCACTCACTTAAATACACCCACTCAAATACATGGTATCACTCACTTAAATACACCCACTCAAATACATGGTATCACTCACTTAAATACACCCACTCAAATACATGGTATCACTCACTTAAATACACCCACTCAAATACATGGTATCACTCACTTAAATACACCCACTCAAATACATGGTATCACTCACTTAAATACACCCACTCAAATACATGGTATCACTCACTTAAATACACCCACTCAAATACATGGTATCACTCACTTAAATACACCCACTCAAATACATGGTATCACTCACTTAAATACACCCACTCAAATACATGGTATCACTCACTTAAATACACCCACTCAAATACATGGTATCACTCACTTAAATACACCCACTCAAATACATGGTATCACTCACTTAAATACACCCACTCAAATACATGGTATCACTCACTTAAATACACCCACTCAAATACATAATATCACTCACTTAAATACACCCACTCAAATACATGGAATCACTCACTTAAATACACCCACTCAAATACATGGTATCACTCACTTAAATACACCCACTCAAATACATGGTATCACTCACTTAAATACACCCACTCAAATACATGGTATCACTCACTTAAATACACCCACTCAAATACATGGTATCACTCACTTAAATACACCCACTCAAATACATGGAATCACTCACTTAAATACACCCACTCAAATACATGGTATCACTCACACAAATACATGGTATCACTCACACAAATACATGGTATCACTCACACAAATACATGGTATCACTCACACAAATACATGGTATCACTCACACAAATACATGGTATCACTCACACAAATACATGGTATCACTCACACAAATACATGGTACCACTCACACAAATACATGGTATCACTCACACAAATACATGGTATCACTCACACAAATACATGGTATCACTCACACAAATACATGGTATCACTCACACAAATACATGGTATCACTCACACAAATACACCCACTCACACAAATACATGGTATCACTCACACAAATACACCCACTCACACAAATACATGGTATCACTCACACAAATACATGGTATCACTCACACAAATACATGGTATCACTCACACAAATACATGGTATCACTCACACAAATACATGGTATCACTCACACAAATACATGGTATCACTCACACAAATACATGGTATCACTCACACAAATACATGGTACCACTCACACAAATACATGGTATCACTCACACAAATACATGGTATCACTCACACAAATACATGGTATCACTCACACAAATACATGGTATCACTCACACAAATACATGGTATCACTCACTTAAATACACCCACTCAAATACATGGAATCACTCACTTAAATACACCCACTCAAATACATGGTATCACTCACACAAATACATGGTATCACTCACACAAATACATGGTATCACTCACACAAATACATGGTATCACTCACACAAATACATGGTATCACTCACACAAATACATGGTATCACTCACTTAAATACACCCACTCAAATACATGGAATCACTCACTTAAATACACCCACTCAAATACATGGTATCACTCACACAAATACATGGTATCACTCACACAAATACATGGTATCACTCACACAAATACATGGTATCACTCACACAAATACATGGTATCACTCACACAAATACATGGTATCACTCACACAAATACATGGTATCACTCACACAAATACATGGTACCACTCACACAAATACATGGTATCACTCACACAAATACATGGTATCACTCACACAAATACATGGTATCACTCACACAAATACATGGTATCACTCACACAAATACATGGTATCACTCACTTAAATACACCCACTCAAATACATGGAATCACTCACTTAAATACACCCACTCAAATACATGGTATCACTCACACAAATACATGGTATCACTCACACAAATACATGGTATCACTCACACAAATACATGGTATCACTCACACAAATACATGGTATCACTCACACAAATACATGGTATCACTCACACAAATACATGGTATCACTCACACAAATACATGGTATCACTCACACAAATACATGGTATCACTCACACAAATACATGGTATCACTCACACAAATACATGGTATCACTCACACAAATACATGGTACCACTCACACAAATACATGGTACCACTCACACAAATACATGGTATCACTCACACAAATACATGGTACCACTCACACAAATACATGGTACCACTCAGGAACTTTACTGAGTACACACACTGGAACTCCGAAGTTGTGGACATCTGGACACGAACTCCGATCTGGACCCCCAGTGTCCGTGGGGGGCACTGATAACATGTATCGGGTCCGTTTAACAGTTTAACAAGAACATTCATTCAAAAATAACAACAATGTGATTCAATTCACAACAGCGGGGATTTACTACACGAACCGAACCAACGTGTCCACCAAGGTTCATCGGAATCCGTCCACAACTTGTTGAGTTATCGTGATCCTTCACCTTCGGTGGTGGCGGAGGGAATGAGTTTGATCAGGAATGAATGAGGGAATGAGTTCATGATTCAAACCTTCACATCGAGGGAACGAATCATCGATAAACTCGGACTCGATCTTCCCTTTCACAACAGAATCTGAAACACAAACAATCGGAGTGACGTCACGTACCGGGTCCGGACTCCTTATCCTCGGGTGAACCGACCATGGACCCGCGGGATGAGGGAGAACGTCTGGGATCGACCGTGTTTCCTCCATCGAAACCGTTCGTGGATCCAGGGGTGTTCGTTTTGTGATCTTCACCGGAGAGTTCTCGGGTCATCGTGAATCGTCGTGACGACAGGAGACGATGAGGAACAGGAGTCACGAGCCTGAAGTGTTGGTTGAAAAACAAATCACGTGATCACGAGAGATTCACGGTTTCTCACCGGCAGATTCGCGTCTCCAGACCACGTGATCACGATGGATTCATGGTTTCTCAGCGGCAGATTCGCGTCTCCAGACCACGTGACCGACGAATCAGGAAAACTCATCAATTGATCGTGTTACTCGAAAAACTACCACAGCATTAAAATTCTGAATCATGATGATATTAATATTAAATTCATCGGTGGTGGAGGTGGTGGAGGTGGTCCTTCGTCGCTGGTGATGAATCCATCCGACCGTGGTGCACAGTCACGCAACACCTCAGGTGTAAAACCTCAGTCCTTGGTGAGGGGACCAACAGCTTGGTTCTCAAGTCTCTGGGGTTGTGCAGACCCGGGGATCTCACAGGTATTTGCGGTACACGGAAGCACGGAACATCTCAAATCGTGTATTCTGATGTATAAATGGTTGGTGTTTGGTAATCATTCTGCTGGTCAACAAGCACCACTCAGACCCCTGTGCATCGTGACACGGTGTCCCCTTTTTTATAGTCCGTGGGTGGCACCGATCGAAATTATCTGCATGGTTTTCTCCGACCCGTCCCCTGGGATCCTCCAGATGTCAGACCCTCATCCATGGGCATCCCGAGTTACACAACCACCACCGACGGACTTCGCTGCGCCAGCTCCACAACCACCACCGACGGACTTCGCTGCGCCAGCTCCACAACCACTCCAGCGAGGTGGGGTTGGGACAGAGGATCCAGTCATGCGAGCTTTATGAAGAGGAGGGAAACCATTGCCGAGAAACGAGAGATCAGCGTTCTCGTGCTCATACACCACCACCATGTTCGGGTTCACCAGGGAGTCCATGTGTTCGAGGAACCTGTGATTTCAATTTACAACTTGTTCTGATTTCCCGAATTTGGCATTCCCCATTTCCTTTCATTCCGGTCACGTGGGAAGTCTCTTTTTGGGCTTTGTCGACCATTTTCACCGCAGTATCCTCCTTTGGTAACGTTGATGAGTAAATCACTTCGTTTGTACCTCGTTTGTTAACTTAGTTCGACCTCGTCCAAGTTGTTGGGACAGAAACAATTAAAAAAAAAGTTTTCATCGTTAAATCTTGCCTCTCTCCTTGCTTGACATTGTTCATCCCACAATGGGGAATAAAATCTTCTTTATCTATTTGCTGATGACTCCACTCTGTGTCCCCCCCTCTCTCTCTCTCTCTCTGAAAGGACCATCTGGTGAACCCTCCTATCTGCTATTTTAGCAACCCTCATCAAGAAGTTTGGTCATTCAAACTACTGGGTCTCACCATCAGCCATGATCTTTCTTGGTTAAACCACATTTTAAGGTTGGCCTCCAAAGCCAGATGCCGACTGGGCATTCTCCATCGTACAAAGTACTTCCTTGGCAAACCTGAACTCCTGTCCAGCTTTCTCCGCAGCTTGATGGAGTGCTGCTCTCCCCTCTGTGCTGGCACCCCTGCCTCACAACTTGCTCAGCTTGATGCCATGGAAACCAAGGCTGTGTTCTTGGAAACCAGCATCTTGATTGAAATCTTGAAATCTTGAAAACCAAGACCATTGGAATCTCCCGTGATGAAGCTGTGTCGATATATCTGTCACTTCACCATCTCAAACAGTTTCGTGCTCTCTCTGTCTTGTACCACCTCCTTTCTGATATTTCCCTTACATCCCTTACATCCCTTACGTCTTACATCCCTTGATATTTCCATGCTTTGTCCCCTCCCCCAACCCCCAACTTTCTGCACGGCACATACGGTCCACCATCAATCCCCTTCTGGTGAAACTACCCACATCCAGGAGCATTGTTCACCTCTACTTTTGTCCCACCTGTGGAACCAACTCCCACATCCTCTTCAATCTCATTCTTCCCTCAAGGTATTCAAGACAGCTGTTCACCACCACCTCTTATCTCCCCCCACCCAAAACCTCAATCTTTTCTACCCCCGTTAATAAATAAATAAATAAATATTTTTAATCAATAATATTAATTATTGAATTTCACTCACTAAAATAATTAATTTGTTATTATTATATTAAATGCAATGCAATCGGAACTTGTTCACATGAAAACCAAACAAACTTCAATAAAAGGTGACGATGGAGTTTAAAGACTTTCTCACAAGACCTGATGAAACAATCAGCCAAATATCCTTTGTTTAACATGATGGAAAAACCTTCTCAGCACGTTCCACAAAATCATCCTTCACTGAGTGGTGCCATGTATTAAAGTAAGTGATACCATGTATTTGGGTGAGTGGTACCATGTATTTAAGTGAGTGGTGCCATGTATTAAAGTAAGTGATACCATGTATTTGGGTGAGTGGTACCATGTATTAAAGTAAGTGATACCATGTATTAAAGTAAGTGATACCATGTATTTGGGTGAGTGGTACCATGTATTTAAGTGAGTGGTGCCATGTATTAAAGTAAGTGATACCATGTATTTGGGTGAGTGGTACCATGTATTAAAGTAAGTGATACCATGTATTTGGGTGAGTGGTACCATGTATTAAAGTAAGTGATACCATGTATTTGGGTGAGTGGTACCATGTATTTAAGTGAGTGGTGCCATGTATTAAAGTAAGTGATACCATGTATTTGGGTGAGTGGTACCATGTATTAAAGTAAGTGATACCATGTATTTGGGTGAGTGGTACCATGTATTAAAGTAAGTGATACCATGTATTAAAGTAAGTGATACCATGTATTTGGGTGAGTGGTGCCATGTATTAAAGTAAGTGATACCATGTATTTGGGTGAGTGGTACCATGTATTAAAGTAAGTGATACCATGTATTTGGGTGAGTGATACTATGTATTTGGGTGAGTGGTACCATGTATTAAAGTAAGTGATACCATGTATTTGGGTGAGTGGTACCATGTATTAAAGTAAGTGATACCATGTATTTGGGTGAGTGGTACCATGTATTGAAGTGAGTGGTACCATGTATTTGTGTGAGTGATACCATGTATTTGGGTGAGTGGCACCATGTATTTGTGTGAGTGATACCATGTATTGGTGTGAGTGATACCATGTATTTGGGTGTGATACCATGTATTAAAGTGAGTGATACCATGTATTTGGGTGAGTGATACCATGTATTTGTGAGTGATGCCATGTATTTGTATAAGTTATACCATGTATTAAAGTGAGTGATGCCATGTATTTGTATAAGTTATACCATGTATTAAAGTGAGTGATACCATGTATTTGTGAGTGATACCATGTATTTGTGAGTGATACCATGTATTTGTATAAGTTATACCATGTATTAAAGTGAGTGATGCCATGTATTTGTATAAGTTATACCATGTATTTGGGTGAGTTATACCATATATTTGGGTGAGTTATACCATGTAGTTCAGTCAGTGACACCATGTATTTAAGTGAGTGATACCATTTATTTGTATGAGTGATACCATGTATTAAAGTGAGTGATGCCATGTATTTGGGTGTGATACCATGTATTTGGGTGAATGATACCATGTATTAAAGTGAGTGATGCCATGTATTTGTGTGAGTGATACCATGTATTGAGTGGGTGTATTTAAGTGACTGCTACCATGTATTTGGGTGAGTGATGCCATGTATTTGGGTGTGATACCATGTATTTGGGTGAATGATACCATGTATTAAAGTGAGTGATGCCATGTATTTGGGTGAGTGATACCATGTATTTGGGTGAGTGATGCCATGTATTTGGGTGAGTGATACCATGTATTTGGGTGAGTGATACCATGTATTTGGGTGAGTGATACCATGTATTTGTGTGAGTGATACCATGTATTTGGGTGAGTGATACCATGTATTTGGGTGAGTGATACCATGTATTTGGGTGAGTGATACCATGTATTTGTGAGTGATACCATGTATTTGTATAAGTTATACCATGTATTAAAGTGAGTGATGCCATGTATTAAAGTGAGTGATACTATGTATTAAAGTGAGTGACACCATGTATTTGTGTGAGTGATACCATGTATTGATTGGGTGTATTTAAGTGAGTAATACCATGTATTTGGGTGAGTGATGCCATGTATTTGTGTGAGTGATACCATGTATTTGAGTGGGTGTATCTAAGTGAGTGACACCATGTATTTGTGTGAGTGATACCACAGGTGCCGAACATGGAATGACTCATGACATGTGTCACCTGTGTGAATTGGTTTCCTCATTCGGTCCATTTATGATCGACGACCCACAGGGGCCAATCTCGTCCGTTGACAAGTGAAGGATGACGCTCAATGTAAACTTTGTGGTCGCCATGAAACGTTGGATCAACACGCCGTCTGCACGTACGTTTGCCCGAGCAAAAGCGCGTCACATCTGGAGGCAGAATCGGGTCCTTGAACGTTTCATAAGAACCACGGACACAGTAAAATGTCCCCACAATGACAACCTATCCCAGTCAAGGAAAATGTGAGTCACTGCAGTTCCGGTAAAGCAGGTTTTTCAAAAGAAAACAATGGAAAACAGAGGAATCCGCAAAGATCACGCGGTGCAGCATTCCGTGACGCGAATGATTGGAGAATGTGGGCTGATCTTCCCGGCATGGAGAGATTTCCTGGGATCATCGCTGAGACCCATCAAAGACCAGACATTGTCCTTCAATCACAGTCGAGCAGGTGCATCATGATCATTGAGTTCACGGAACCGTTTGAGTGTCGGATGTCTGGAGCTGGTGAAGAAGACCTAAGTACGAGTGGCTGATGACATGGAAGCACGAAGAAGGATGTGCCACTGACTACTTTAAAGTGGAATTTGGAGTGAGGAGGTTGGTTTCTTGTTGTTGTTGTTGTTGGACCCACACTCTTGAGCAGAGCATTGGAACTGCCAACGCAGTTTCCCCTTGGCGATTTGGCACAATCTTGGACGGGTCGCCGTTCCGACCATTTCTTGGAGCACAGCTCTGCCACTGATGCTGTGCCCCTCCTACCAGTCCACTGGTAATCATTTCGCCAACCTCAGGAGGATGACAGTCTGAGTCAACCCCACCCGGTGTTAACTCAGCAGCCAATGGGGTCGAAAACAGGACCCCAGGATCCTAAGCCGGCCATCCTAACCACGAAGCCGACACCAGGCTTCGGTCAACCGATGCCCTCGTGAAAAATCTCAGCCTTGACAAGGAGAGACAGAAGGAAAGTTTTGAACCGGTGGTTGTCGGCCGCTGAAGAGGTGTTGGCGTGGCTCTGGTTTTAAAAGAGAAGACTCCAAGTGGTCGTTAGGAAAACACCTGCCAGGTAACCAAGCTTCCTCGACTTGATGAGAACATGGCTCGTTTTTTAAGTCAATGGTTCTTGCCTCTCCCTCTCCCTCTCTCTCCCCAAATAACAACAGTGGGGAAAAGTAAGGTGAAAAGAGGAAGTTTCTGGAAGAGGTCGAGCGAGAATTTCCCGGTGGGAAGACGTTCCTTTTTTGGAGCGTGACCCACCAAGACCGAGAGTGTGATGAAGTTAAAGGGCCGAAACACTCCACGACAGGGGGATCTTCCTCTGAAGACTTCCCATCGGTGGATTACGCTCCCAGCGGAGTTTTGACAATTTTTTGAATGTGTGTGCAAATAAATATTTAAATATATATTTCAAATTCTCCAGCCAAACCGCTGGGCCAGTCCGGATGAAAATTTGTCAGCAACGTTCCTCTTCTCACTGGTAACAGGGCTTGCCAAGCGAGTTATGGTCACGTGACTTGAAGTGGGTGAGAAAAGCCGACGAAGTAAATTTCTTCAAAAATCTTCTCCTGACCCGCCGGTCAGAATGATGCCAAATTTGGGTTCCATCATTAGGACAGGGCCCCAGATAAGCTGGAGGTCCAGTGGTTCTGGTTTTTTATTACGAACTCACGTGGAACGTAGTTCCGGGGACCTTATGGGATGGTGCGTCGTCAATCCGTCTGTCTGTCCATTCATCCACAAATACCCACAACTTGTTCTCTGAAACTACCCATACAATTTCAATGAAACTTTACTCAAACCTTCATCACCCTGAATTTTCCAAATTTTGTTAATACCATTAATAAAAATAGGGCCCCAAGGGGGTCTATGGTGGTTGCGCACCACAATAGGTTCTTCCTATTTCCAAAGAAACTACACATAGAATTTCGATGAAACTTGACCACAATCTTCATCACCCGTGATATACCAAAGTTTGTTCAAGCCATTAATAAAAATCTGGACATGAGGGGATTTATGGAATGGTCCCGGGTTTCTCGCAAAATAGGTGTTTGCTGCTACGTTGGTCCATTGGAACATTTTGCTGATTCAGTCCCACGTTGACGTCCTCCTCAGCGCCCTGATTCTGGTGGTGAGTCTGATTCTGGTGGTGAGTGCACAGGTCTATTGACACCATTTACAAAGTCTTTGGTGTGACTCGGTCTGGGATCGAACCGTGAAGACTCATTGGCAAAGACCGCCAACGATTCCGACACTGGGCCCAGTTAAAAAATAAAATCTACAATGGCCCGTATGGGGATCGAACCCATGACCTTGGCGTTATCAGCACCACGCTCTAACCACTTGAGCTAACCGGCCATTTCTGAATGTGAAAGTTCACATCCTGAACCTTGTAAGCTCACCTGTAACCGAGCTCCGGGGAGCTCACGTGATGACACACCATCCCTCTGTCCACAAATACTTGCAACTTCTTCTCTGAAACTAAACAAACAATTTCGATGGAACAGAACCACAATCTTGATCACACGTGATATCCCAAAGTTTCAACACGGAGATAAAAAAAATAGTCCGTGCCAGAGGAGGTCCACAGAGTTTATCGAGGGGTTGGGGGTTGTGGGGGAGGGGTAGTTGCCCTTCATCAAGAGTTATTCACTTTCTTCTCAGAAACTACACACGTAATTCCAATTAAACTTGGCCACAACATTCAACACCGATGATATACGAAAGTTTGTTCATGCCGTTAAATAAATTGGGCACTCACTGGGGTCAACGGGGGATTTGCCCCAAAATAGGTATTTGCTTTTATCTCAGAAACTACACAAACAATTTCGGTGAAACTTGGCCACAACCTTCATCAGCCGTGATTTACCAAAATTTGTTCAAGCCATTCATAAAAATCTGGACATGAGGGGATTTATGGAACGGTCGGGGGTTGCTCGCAAAATCGGTCTTTGCAAAAACATTGGTTCATTGGAACGTTTTGCTGATTCTGTCCAACTTTGATGACCTCCTTTGTGTCATGATTCTGCTGGTGAGTGGGCAGTTGTTTTAACACGATTTGGAAAGTGTTTGGTGTGACTCGGCTGGGGTTCGAACCCGGCAGACTCATTGGCAAACACCCCAAATGATTCCGACACCGGGTCCAGTAAAAAAATAAAATAAATAATGGCCCGTATGGGGATCGAACCCATGACCTTGGAGTTATCAGCACCATGCTCTAACCACTTGAGCTAACCGGCCATTTTCTGTAACGAACGTTCACATTCTAAACCTTGTAAACTCACCTGTAACCGAGTTCCAGTGAACATGTGATTGCGTTTCTTCCTTCCGTCCACAAATACTTGCAACTTCCTCTCTGAAACCACACAAACAATTTCGATGAAACACAACCACAATTTTCATCAGGTGTGATATCCCAAAGTTTCATCACGGAGTTAAAAATTCCGGGTCAGAAGAGGTCCACAGAGAGTTTATGGAGGGGGTTGGGTGTTGGGTTGGGGTGTTGGGAGGGTAGTTGCCCCTCATCAAGAGTTATTCACTTTCTTCTCAGTAACTACACATGTCATTCTGATGAAACTTGACCACAACCTTCAACACACATGATATACCAAAGTTTGTTCACATAATTAACAAAAAATCGGGGTCCAAGAGGGTCTTCGGGGGCATTATTGAATTTTCAAACGATTATGATGATGATTATTATTACTATGGTTTGTGTCACGATTGCTTAATGAATGTGGGATTGTTTATTTATTTGTTTTATTGAGGAATTTTGTTCACATTTTGTAATTTGAATAATAATAGGCCTTTGTTTTGTTGCTTGTGTTTTCTTTCTCATTGATTTGTGAGATATTATTTGATGATCTCTCGTGGAAAATCATTTTTAATCTGACCCCCGGTTTCTGTCTTTACCTGAAATATTTGTTCTTACTTTTATTTTTATGAGTAAGTGCTAAATATTTTGGGCAAAGAAGGCAAACCTTGACATCGATCAACAGGTAAGGATGGTTGGTGTTCATCAGCTTGATTAAATATACCCCATGAAAATTTGTTTGCTTTACTAAGTGTTCCATCATTGGTGTTTGTTGCTCGGATGTGAATAAGTTTCTCGTTCGTTTGTGTCAGAGAACCATTTCCTTGGCTTCGGTTCCCACACGATTTAATCAACAAGTAACAGTTATCAGATTTGTTTCCTTACGTTGTCTTTTTATACGTTTCCCCTCATTTATACGATGCCAGTGTTTGTCCCTCCGTTATACGACAGGGACTGTAATTATGATTATTAGAAAAAATTTATTTCTTTATTATTATTATTTTTTGCATGCATAATATTTACATTACTCACTCTCCCTCCATCCGTCCGTCCGTCCGTCCGTCCGTCCGTCTGTCTGTCCGTCGATCCATCCATCAATCCGTCGATGCATCCATCCATTGATCAATCCATCCATCGATCGATCCATTGATCAATACATCCATTGATTCATCCATCCGTCCATCGATCCATCCATCCGTCCATCGATTCATCCATCCCTCCATCCATCCATCAAGACCAGACTGTGCAGAGCGTTGGAGCTGCCGAAACAGTCTCCTTGGCTCTTGGGCGCAATCCTGGACAGGTCGCCACTCCGACACAGGATACGAGCAAGCTGACACTCATTTTGCCGACCTCGGAAGGATGACAGGTGGAGTCAACCGCACCTGGTATTAATTCAACAGCCAAATAGGATTTGAACCCAGGATCCTAGGATCCCAAGCCCACCACCCCTAACCATTAAGCCAACACCAGGCATAAATTATGATTGTGGAAGATATTACGGGATAACTCTGCTCTATGTCTGCTTTTGTAAGTTCCCTTTTGCCGCACCCCACAAATCCCTTGCTCTCCCCTGCCATACATTAAAATAAACCCCATTCTCTGCACCACATACTTTTCCTTACTTGATTGTAAATTAAGCTTTTGTGTTGAAATGTTCCCAGCTCGTTTTCCTGTTTTCTTCCATTGGTCCAGCATGTCTCGCACCCTCGTTCAGCCGGGACGTTATTCCCCAACGATCTGTTTCCTCTCCAGTATGTGCTTAGCAGTTCCGCTCGGCTGCATCTGATCTGGTAAGGTGATGCGGTTTGAGCAAGTGAGTACCGAGGGCATGTTCCCTGGTGATTAGATCGCGTGACCTTGAGGTAAACGGTATTAGTTCCACGGAGGACCCTAAGGCACGTGGTCGAGTTATTGGCGACCTGCCACGTCACGGAGTTATTCTTGTGTGATGACCTGTGATTCCAGAGAGTCTGGTGGGAACCTGACGTAGTTCACCCCCTCGTGGTCTTCGCCTCCGACGACCCCGGGTCCACAACTATATTTCCAATGAAAATTGTTTGCCAAATGAAATGTTCCATCATTTCTGTTTGTTTCAATGACATTTAACACGTTTATCGTTCGTGTGTGTCAAAGAACCATTTCCCTGGCTCCCGTTCCCACGTGATTCAATCAACAAGTAACAATTGTCAGATTTCTTTCCTTTTATTATCCCCCACCAACCAACGGAGTTGGCGGGGGATATAGAAATGGGTTCCGTCCGTCCGTCCGTCACACTTCGTTTACGGAGTTTAACTACAAATCCCCTCAAGATATATTTACGAAATTTGGTACAGAAATCAAGCAAATGGTGAACTGGAGCCTTTTGATATTTCGAAATTTCCCCAAAAAAAATTTCTCTCACTTTCCATGGGAACAGGTTGGGTATTAAGAAATAATTGAGGTTCACCTTTGTTTCCAGAGCATAGTTGCAAAACTATTAACTATTTCTTGATGAAATTTGGGACACACATCAAGAATAAATTGAACTGGTGCCTTTTGCTACTTGTCTTCATTTACTATGGCGGGGGATATCGAAGACTCGGTCTCCAACTTATGCTAGTTCCTTTTGTCTTGGAAACTACACAAACAATTTTGATGAAACTTGACCACAACCTTCATCAGCCGTGATATCCCAAAGATTGTTCATGACTTTTATAAAAATCTGGACATGAGGGGATTTATGGAATGGTCGCGGGTTTCTCGCAAAATAGGTGTTTGCTGCAACATTGGTTCATTGGAACATTTTGCTGATTCAGTCCCACGTTGACGTCCTCCTCAGCACCCTGATTCTGGTGGTGAGTGCACAGGTGCATTGACACCATTTACAAAGTCTTTGGTGGGACTCGGCCTGGGATCGAACCGTGAAGACTCATTGGCAAACACCGCCAACGATTCCGACACCGCGTCGAGTTAAAAAATAAAATCTAGAATGGCCCGCATGGGGATCGAACCCATGACCTTGGCGTTATCAGCACCACGCTCTAACCACTTGAGCTAACCGGCCATTTCTGAATATGAAGGTTCACATCCTGAACCTTGTAAGCTCACCTGTAACCGAGCTCCGGGGAGCTCACGTGATGATACACGTCCACAAATACTTGCGACTTCTTCTCTGAAACGAAACAAACAATTTCGATGAAACAGAACCACAATCTTCATCACACGTGATATCCCAAAGTTTCATCACGGAGATAAAAAAAATAATCCGTGCCAGAGGAGGTCCACAGTGTTTATCGAGGGGTTGGGGGTTGGGGGGGTCGTTGCCCCTCATCAAGAGTTGTTCACTTTCTTCTCAGAAACTACACACGTAATTCCAATTAAACTTGGCCACAACATTCAACACCGATGATATACGAAAGTTTGTTCATGCCGTCAAATAAATTGGGCACTCACTGGGGTCAATGGGGGTTTTTCCCCAAAATAGGTATTTGCTTTTATCTCAGAAACTACACAAACAATTTCGGTGAAACTTGGCCACAACCTTCATCAGGCGTGATTTACCAAAGTTTGTTCAAGCCATTGATTAAAATCTGGACATGAGGGGATTTATGGAACGGTCGGGGGTTGCTCGCAAAATCTGTCTTTGCAAAAACATTGGTTCATTGGAACGTTTTGCCGATTCTGTCCAACTTTGATGACCTTCTTTGTGTCATGATTCTGCTGGTGAGTGGGACGTTGTTTTCACACGATTTGGAAAGTCTTTGGTGTGACTCGGCTGGGGTTCGGACCCGGCAGACTCATTGGCAAACAGCCCAAATGATTCTGACACCGGATCTTGTTAAAAAATAAAATAAATGATGGTCCGTATGGGGATCGAACCCATGACCTTGGCGTTATAAGCACCACACTCTCACCACCTGAGCTAACCGACCATTCACCATGACTAACGTTCACATTCTTAACCTTGTAAACTCACCTGTAACCTCGTTCTGGGGAACATGTGATTGCGTGTCTTCCTTCCGTCCACAAATACTTGCAACTTCCTCTCTGAAACCACACAAACAATTTCGATGAAACAGAACCACAATCTTCATCACATGTGCTATCCCAAGGTTTCATCACGGAGTTTGAAAAATCCGGGTCAGAGGAGGTCCACAGAGAGTTTATGGAGGGTGTTGGGGGTTGTTGACCCTCATCAAGAGTTATTCACTTTCTTCTCATGAACTACACACGTCATTCTGATGAAACTTGACCACAAGCTTCAACACACATGATATACCAAATTTGTTCACATCATTAACAAAAAATCGGGGTCCAAGAGGGTCTTCTGGGGCATTATTGAATTTTCAAACGATTATGATGATGATTATTATTACTATGATTCGTGTTACTGTTGCTTAATGAATGTGGGATTGTTTATTTATTTGTTTTATTGAGGAATTTTGTTCACATTTTGTAATTTGAATAATAGGCCTTTGTTTTGTTGCTTGTGTTTTCTTTCTCATTGATTTGTGAGATATTATTTCATGATCTCTCATGGAAAAACATTTTTAATATGGACCCCGGTTTCTGTCTTTACCTGAGATATTTGGACTTACTGTTGTTTTTAATAGTAAGTGCTAAATATTTTCGGCATGAAGGCAAACCTTGACGGTGTTGGCGTGGCTCTGATTTCAAAGAGAAGACTCCGACTGGTCATAAGGAAAACACCTGTCAGGTAACCAAGCTTCCTCGACCTGATGAGAACATGGCTCGTTTTTGAAGTCCATGGTTCTTCCCTCTCCCTATCCCTCCCCAAATAACAACAGTGGGGAAAAGTAAGGTGAAAAGATGAAGTTTCTGGAAGAGGTCGGAGCGAGAATCTCCCGGTGGGAAGACGTTCCTTTTTTGGAGCGTGACCCACCAAGACCGAGAGTGTGATGAAGTTAAAGGGCCGAAACACTCCACGACAGGGGGATCTTCCTCTGAATACTTCCCATTGGTGGATTACGCTCCCAGCGGAGTTTTGACAATTTTTTGAATGTTTGTGCATATAAATATTAAAATATATATTTCAAACTCCCCAGCCAAACTGCTGGGCCAATCCGGATGAAAATTTGTCAGCAACGTTCCTCTTCTCACTGGTAACAGGGTTTGCCAAGCTAGTTATGGTCACGTGACTTGAAGTAGGTGAGAAAAGCCGACGAAGTAAATTTCTTCAAAAATCTTCTCCTGACCCGCCAGTCAGAATGATGCCAAATTGGGGTTACATCATTAGGAGAGGGCCCCAGATAAGCTGGAGGTCCAGTGGTTCTCGTTTTTTTTTTATTACGAACTCACCTGGAACGTAGTTCTGGGGAGCTTATGGGATGGTGCGTCGTCAATCCGTCTGTCTGTCCGTCCGTCCACAAATACCCACAACTTCTCTAAAACGAAACATACAATGTTAATGGAACTTTACTCAAACCTTCCGCACCCTGTATGTTCCAAAGTTTGTTCATACCATTAATAAAATAGGGCCCCAAGGGGGTCTATGGGGGTTGCCCCCCCAAAATAGGTATTTGCTTGCGTCTCGAACTACGCACACAATTCCAATGAAACTTGACTCCAACCGTCATCACCCGTGATGTACCAAAGATTGTTCACGACGTTCAAAAAATCCTGGTCAAAGGGGGTAGACTCGGGGGTTCCCGCCAAAATATGTATCTGTTTCCTTCTCCGAAACGACACACACACACACAAACACACACACACACACACACACACACACACACACACACACACACACACACACACACACACACACACACACACACACACACACACACACACACACACACACACACACACACACACACACAAACACAATTTCAACGAAACTTCACCACAACCTTCGTCACCCATGATGTACTAACGTTTGTTCACGGAATTAAAAAATTCAGGGCCTAAAGCAGTCCAAGCCTGGTTTGAGTGACTGTTGGTCCTGATCCAGGTGAGCTTCAGGATGCGTGGTCCTGCCATTATCATTGTCACTTCATGGATTTGGGAATGTTTATTTTCGGTTTTGTTGAGACATCTTGTTGCACAGATTGTCGTTTGAATCATAAGCTTTTGTTTTCTTGCTTCCACTTTCTTTGTCATTGATTTGTGAGATTTGTATTATTGATCAAAAGGGAAATTTTTTTTTACAATGAATCCCAGTTGCTGCCTTTTCCTGAAATATTTGCATTTACTTTTCTTTTTATTAGTATTGCTAAATATTTTCGGCAAAGAAGGCAAACCTTGACGTCGATCAACATGCAAGGATTGCAGGTATTCATGGACTTGATTAAATATTGCTGTGGTTCTGAAAAACCGCATTCCTCGAAGGGAATGGCACCCAACATACAGTGAATCCCCAGGCAGTTATTCCATGAGTATTCGTGTAGTTAGACCTCCCCTCATGTCTGGTGGGTTAACGAGACGAAGTGCGTTGTGTGGATCTCGTAGTTAGGTCGAATAAATATCTCTGATTCATCCTCTGATCCGTACTCTAACCCTTTCCTTTTAGCCATAGTCCAGAACAAGCACACGCGACATTCAATAGACAATTGTTTATCAGCACACCACGATGCCTCCCGTGGCTCGGATCATCTCCATCCCCGCTGCACACCACACAACCCGCACACGGGGATCGCGAGTCATTATTTAATTCAAATCTGCGGGGCAACGAGGAGGGGTCGTGAGAAGGGTGATCCGGGAGTTTGGTTCGGGTCCGGGCTGTGCACGTTTGCTCATGAAGGGGTCCGTGGGTGGCGGGGAAAGTCCGCTGCCACGCGACGTTCAGACTGCTCTCGGTGCACGTTCATGGCCGGGGTGCCGGCTCGGGGAGCATGCTCCATGTTAAGTCAGGAGCTCCGAGCCATGCCGAAGCTGGTAGACATCTGGTCCGGTTTCTGGTCCTGGAGCCTGGCAGGGCAAGGGTGGCTTGGGCCCCTGTGGCCCATTGGAGAGGATTTGGGCCACAGCGCGTCGCTTTCTGGTCTTCACCCCACCCTTCACCAGGGCTTATAAAGGGGTCCGCAGAGCTGTTAGAGGGTCTCCGTCTCGCTCTTCTTCAGATCATTATTGGTGTGCGATTCACACAACGCGCTTCTTCTTCATCGAGAGCCTGATCTCGGCTGACTGCCGTCGTTCCGTAGTCTGGTACTAACCCGAGGTAGTTCACCCCCTCGTGGTCTTCGCCCCCGACCCCGGGTCCACAACTATATATCCCATGAAAATTGTTTGCCAAATGAAATGTTCCATCATTTCTGTTTGTTTCAATGACATTTAACACGTTTATTGTTCATGTGTGTCAAAGAACCATTTCCCTGGCTCCCGTTCCCACGTGATTCAATCAACAAGTAACAATTGTCAGATTTCTTTCCTTTTATTATCCCCCACCAACCAACGGAGTTGGCGGGGGATATAGAAATGGGTTCCGTCCGTCCGTCCGTCACACTTCGTTTACTGAGGTGAACTACAAATCCCCTCAAGATATCTATACGAAATTTGGTACACAAATCAACCAAGTGGTGAACTGGAGCCTTTTGATATTTAGAGATTTCTCCCAAAAACATTTCTGTCACTTTCCATGGAAACAAGTTGGGTATTAAGAAATAATTGAGGTTAACCTTTGTTTCCAGACCATAGTTGCAAAACTATTAACTATTTCTTGATGAAATTTGGGACACACATCAAGAATAAATTGAACTGGTGCCTTTTGCAACTTGTCTTCATTTACTATGGCGGGGGATATCGAAGACTTGGTCTCCAACTTATGCTAGTTCCTTTTGTCTTGGAAACTACACGAACAATTTTGATGAAACTTGACCGCAACCTTCATCAGCCGTGATATCCCAAAGATTGTTCATGACTTTTATAAAAATCTGGACATGAGGGGATTTATGGAATGGTCGCGGGTTTCTCGCAAAATGGGTGTTTGCTGCTACGTTGGTTCATTGGAACATTTTGCTGATTCAGTCCCACGTTGACGTCCTCCTCAGCACCCTGATTCTGGTGGTGAGTGCACAGGTGCATTGACACCATTTACAAAGTCTTTGGTGGGACTCGGCCTGGGATCGAACCTTTAAGACTCATTGGCAAACACCGCCAACGATTCCGACACCGGGTCGAGTTAAAAAATAAAATCTAGAATGGCCCGCATGGGGATCGAACCCATGACCTTGGCGTTATCAGCATCACACTCTAACCACTTGAGCTAACCGGCCATTTCTGAATGTGAAAGTTCACATCCTGAACCTTGTAAGCTCACCTGTAACCGAGCTCCGGGGAGCTCACATGATGATACACGTCCACAAATACTTGCGACTTCTTCTCTGAAACGAAACAAACAATTTCGATGAAACAGAACCACAATCTTCATCACACGTGATATCCCAAAGTTTCATCACGGAGATAAAAAAAATAATCCGTGCCAGAGGAGGTCCACAGTGTTTATCGAGGGGTTGGGGGTTGGGGGGGTCGTTGCCCCTCATCAAGAGTTATTCACTTTCTTCTCAGAAACTACACACGTAATTCCAATTAAACTTGGCCACAACATTCAACACCGATGATATACGAAAGTTTGTTCATGCCGTCAAATAAATTGGGCACTCACTGGGGTCAACGGGGGATTTGCCCCAAAATAGGTATTTGCTTTTATCTCAAAAACTACACGAACAATTTCGGTGAAACTTGGACACAACCTTCATCAGCAGTGATTTACCAAAGATTGTTCAAGCCATTGATTAAAATCTGGACATGAGGGGATTTATGGAACGGTCGGGGGTTGCTCGCAAAATCGGTCTTTGCAAAAATATTGGTTCATTGGAACGTTTTGCTGATTCTGTCCAACTTTGATGACCTTCTTTGTGTCATGATTCTGCTGGTGAGTGGGACGTTGTTTTAACACGATTTGGAAAGTCTTTGGTGTGACTCGGCTGGGGTTCGGACCCGGCAGACTCATTGGCAAACACCCCAAATGATTCCGACACCGGGTCCAGTTAAAAAATAAAATAAATGATTGCCCGTATGGGGATCGAACCCATGACCTTGGCGTTATCAGCACCATGCTCCAACCACTTGAGCTAACCAGCCAATTACCATGACTAACGTTCACATTCTGAACCTTGTAAACTCACCTGTGACCGAGCTCCGGGGAGCTCACGTGATGACACACCATCCGTCTGTCCACAAATACTTGCAACTTCTTCTCAGAAACGACACAAACAATTTCGATGAAACACAACCACAATGTTCATCACACGTGATATCCCAAAGTTTCATCACGGAGATAAAAAATTCGGGTCAGAGGAGGTCCACAGAGAGTTTATGGAGGGGGTTGGGGGTTGGGGGGGGGGAAGTTGCCCCTCATCAAGAGTTATTCACTTTCTTCTCAGTAACTACACATGTAATTCTGATGAAACTTGACCACAACCTTCAACACACATGATACACCAAAGGTTGTTCACATCATTAACAAAAAATCGGGGTCCAAGAGGGTCTTCGGGGGCATTATTGCATTTTCAAATGATTATGATGATGATGATGATTATTATTATTATTATTATTATTATTATTATGGTTCGTATCACTGTTGCTGCATGAATGTGGGATTGTTTATTTATTTGTTTTATTGAGGAATTTTGTTCACATTTTGTCATTTGAATAATAGACCTTTGTTTTGTTGCTGTTGTTTTCTTTCTCATTGATTTGTGAGATATTATTTCATGATCTCTCATGGAAAATCATTTTTAATATGACTCCCGGTTTCTGTCTTTCCCTGAAATATTTGGACTTACTTTTATTTTTAATAGTAAGTGCTAACAATTTTCGGCATGAAGGCAAACCTTGACGGTGTTGGCGTGGCTCTGAGTTTAAAAGAGAAGACCCCCAGTGGTCGTTAGGAAAACACCTGACAGGTAACCAAGCTTCCTCGACTTGATGAGAACGTGGCTCGTTTTTGAAGTCCATGGTTCTTCCCTCTCCCTCTCCCTCCCCAAATTTCACCAGTGGGGAAAAGTAAGGTGAAAAGAGGAAGTTTCTGGAAGAGGTCGAGCGAGAATCTCCCGGTGGGAAGACGTTCCATTTTTGGAGCGTGACCCACCAAGACCGAGAGTGTGATGAAGTTAAAGGGCCGAAACACTCCACGACAGGGGGATCTTCCTCTGAATACTTCCCATCGGTGGATTTTGCTCCCAGCGGAGTTTTGACAATTTTTTGAATGTTTGTGCATATAAATATTAAAATATATATTTCAAATTCTCCAGCCAAACCGCTGGGCCAGTCCGGATGAAAATTTGTCAGCAACGTTCCTCTTCTCACTGGTAACAGGGTTTGCCAAGCTAATTATGGTCACGTGACGTGAAGTCGGTCAAAAAAGCCGACGAAGTAAATTTCTTCAAAAATCTTCTGACCCGCCGGTCAGAATGATGCCAAATTGGGGTTCCATCATTAGGACAGGGCCCCAGATAAGCTGGAGGTCCAGTGGTTCTCGTTTTTTATTACTAACTCACGTGGAACGTAGTTCCGGGGAGCTTATGGGATGGTGCGTCGTCAATCCGTCTGTCTGTCCATTCATCCACAAATACCCACAACTTCTTCTCTGAAACTACACATACAATTTCAATGAAACTTTACTCAAACCTTCATCACCCTGGATGTTCCAAATTTTGTTCATACCATGAATAAAAATAGGGCCCCAAGGGGGTCCATGGGGGTTACCCACCACAATAGGTTCTTCCTATTTCCAAAGAAACTACATATACAATTTCGATGAAACTTGACCACAATCTTCATCACCCGTGATATACCAAAGATTGTTCAAGCCATTAATAAAAATCTGGACATGAGGGGATTTATGGAATGGTCCCGGGTTTCTCGCAAAATAGGTGTTTGCTGCAACGTTGGTTCATTGGAACATTTTGCTGATTCAGTCCCACGTTGACGTCCTCCTCAGCGCCCTGATTCTGGTGGTGAGTCTGATTCTGGTGGTGAGTGCACAGGTCTATTGACACCATTTACAAAGTCTTTGGTGTGACTCGGTCTGGGATCGAACCGTGAAGACTCATTGGCAAAGACCGCCAACGATTCCGACACTGGGCCCAGTTAAAAAATAAAATCTACAATGGCCCGTATGGGGATCGAACCCATGACCTTGGCGTTATCAGCACCACGCTCTAACCACTTGAGCTAACCGGCCATTTCTGAATGTGAAAGTTCACATCCTGAACCTTGTAAGCTCACCTGTAACCGAGCTCCGGGGAGCTCACGTGATGACACACCATCCCTCTGTCCACAAATACTTGCAACTTCTTCTCTGAAACTAAACAAACAATTTCGATGGAACAGAACCACAATCTTGATCACACGTGATATCCCAAAGTTTCAACACGGAGATAAAAAAAAATAGTCCGTGCCAGAGGAGGTCCACAGAGTTTATCGAGGTGTTGGGGGTTGTGGGGGAGGGGTAGTTGCCCTTCATCAAGAGTTATTCACTTTCTTCTCAGAAACTACACACGTAATTCCAATTAAACTTGGCCACAACATTCAACACCGATGATATACGAAAGTTTGTTCATGCCGTTAAATAAATTGGGCACTCACTGGGGTCAACGGGGGTTTTGCCCCAAAATAGGTGTTTGCTTTTATCTCAGAAACTACACAAACAATTTCGGTGAAACCTGGCCACAACCTTCATCAGCAGTGATTTACCAAAGTTTGTTCAAGCCATTCATAAAAATCTGGACATGAGGGGTTTTATGGAACGGTCGGGGGTTGCTCGCAAAATCGGTCTTTGCAAAAACATTGGTTCATTGGAACGTTTTGCTGATTCTGTCCAACTTTGATGACCTCCTTTGTGTCATGATTCTGCTGGTGAGTGGGACGTTGTTTTAACACGATTTGGAAAGTGTTTGGTGTGACTCGGCTGGGGTTCGAACCCGGCAGACTCATTGGCAAACACCCCAAATGATTCCGACACCGGGTCCAGTAAAAAAATAAAATAAATAATGGCCCGTATGGGGATCGAACCCATGACCTTGGAGTTATCAGCACCATGCTCTAACCACTTGAGCTAACCGGCCATTTTCTGTAACTAACGTTCACATTCTAAACCTTGTAAACTCACCTGTAACCGAGTTCCAGTGAACATGTGATTGCGTTTCTTCCTTCCGTCCACAAATACTTGCAACTTCCTCTCTGAAACCACACAAACAATTTCGATGAAACACAACCACAATTTTCATCAGGTGTAATATCCCAAAGTTTCATCACGGAGTTAAAAATTCCGGGTCAGAAGAGGTCCACAGAGAGTTTATGGAGGTAGTTGGGGGTTGGGTTGGGTGTTGGGAGGGTTGTTGCCCCTCATCAAGAGTTATTCACTTTCTTCTCAGTAACTACACATGTCATTCTGATGAAACCTGACCACAACCTTCAACACACATGATACACCAAAGTTTGTTCACATAATTAACAAAAAATCGGGGTCCAAGAGGGTCTTCGGGGGCATTATTGAATTTTCAAACGATTATGATGATGATTATTATTACTATGGTTCGTGTCACTGTTACTTAATGAATGTCGGATTGTTTATTTATTTGTTTTATTGAGGAATTTTGTTCACATTTTGTAATTTGAATAATAGGCCTTTGTTTTGTTGCTTGTGTTTTCTTTCTCATTGATTTGTGAGATATTATTTCATGATCTCTCAGGAAAAATCATTTTTAATCTGACCCCCGGTTTCTGTCTTTACCTGAAATATTTGTTCTTACTTTTATTTTTATGAGTAAGTGCTAAATATTTTGGGCAAAGAAGGCAAACCTTGACATCGATCAACAGGTAAGGATGGTTGGTGTTCATCAGCTTGATTAAATATACCCCGTGAAAATTTGTCTGCTTAACTAAGTGTTCCATCATTGGTGTTTGTTGCTCGGATGTGAATAAGTTTCTCGTTCGTTTGTGTCAAAGAACCATTTCCTTGGCTTCGGTTCCCACACGATTTAATCAACAAGTAACAGTTATCAGATTTGTTTCCTTACGTTGTCTTTTTATACGTTTCCCCTCATTTATACGATGCCAGTGTTTGTCCCTCCGTTATACGACAGGGACAGTTATTATGATTATTATAAAAAAATTTATTTCTTAATTATTATTATTTTTTGCATGCATAATATTTACATTACTCACTCTCCCTCCGTCCGTCCGTCCGTCCGTCCGTCTGTCTGTCCGTCGATCCATCCATCAATCCATCGATGCATCCATCCATTGATCAATCCATCCATCGATCGATCCATTGATCCATACATCCATTGATTCATCCATCCGTCCATCGATCCATCCATCCGCCATCCATCCATCAAGACCAGACTGTGCAGAGCGTTGGAGCTGCCGAAACAGTCTCCTTGGCTATTGGGCGCAATCCTGGACAGGTCGCCACTCCGACACAGGATACGAGCAAGCTGACACTCATTTTGCCGACCTCGGAAGGATGACAGGTGGAGTCAACCGCACCTGGTATTAATTCAACAGCCAAATAGGATTTGAACCCAGGATCCTAGGATCCCAAGCCCACCACCCCTAACCATTAAGACAACACCAGGCATAAATTATGATTGTGGAAGATATAACGGGATAACTCTGCTCTATGTCTGCTTTTGTAAGTTCCCTTTTGCCGCACCCCACAAATCCCT
Organism: Eptatretus burgeri; assembly: GCF_056783735.1. Taxonomy (NCBI): domain Eukaryota; kingdom Metazoa; phylum Chordata; class Myxini; order Myxiniformes; family Myxinidae; genus Eptatretus; species Eptatretus burgeri. The sequence goes on from NW_028225102.1 coordinate 584,658, forward strand.
TGCTCTCCCCTGCCATACATTAAAATAAACCCCATTCTCTGCACCACATACTTTTCCTTACTTGATTGTAAATTAAGCTTTTGTGTTGAAATGTTCCCAGCTCGTTTTCCTGTTTTCTTCCATTGGTCCAGCATGTCTCGCACCCTCGTTCAGCCGGGACGTTATTCCCCAACGATCTGTTTCCTCTCCAGTATGTGCTTAGCAGTTCCGCTCGGCTGCATCTGATCTGGTAAGGTGATGCGGTTTGAGCAAGTGAGTACCGAGGGCATGTTCCCTGGTGATTAGATCGCGTGACCTTGAGGTAAACGGTATTAGTTCCACGGAGGACCCTAAGGCACGTGGTCGAGTTATTGGCGACCTGCCACGTCACGGAGTTATTCTTGTGTGATGACCTGTGATTCCAGAGAGTCTGGTGGGAACCTGACGTAGTTCACCCCCTCGTGGTCTTCGCCTCCGACCCCGGGTCCACAACTATATTTCCAATGAAAATTGTTTGCCAAATGAAATGTTTCATCATTTCTGTTTATTTCAATGACATTTAACACGTTTATTGTTCATGTTTGTCAAAGAACCATTTCCCTGGCTCCCGTTCCCACGTGATTCAATCAACAAGTAACAATTGTCAGATTTCTTTCCTTTTATTATCCCCCACCAACCAACGGAGTTGGCGGGGGATATAGAAATGGGTTCTGTCCGTCCGTCCGTCACACTTCGTTTACGGAGTTTAACTACAAATCCCCTCAAGATATATTTTCGAAATTTGGTTCAGAAATCAAGCAAATGGTGAACTGGAGCCTTTTGATATTTCGAAATTTCCCCCAAAAAAAATTCTCTCACTTTCCATGGGAACAAGTTGGGTATTAAGAAATAATTGAGGTTAACCTTTGTTTCCAGAGCATAGTTGCAAAACTATTAACTATTTCTTGATGAAATTTGGTTCACACATCAAGAATAAATTGAACTGGTGCCTTTTGCTACTTGTCTTCATTTACTATGGCGGGGGATATCGAAGACTTGGTCTCCAACTTATGCTAGTTCCTTTTGTCTTGGAAACTGCACAAACAATTTTGAGGAAACTTGACCACAACCTTCATCAGCCGTGATATCCCAAAGATTGTTCATGACTTTTATAAAAATCTGGACATGAGGGGATTTATGGAATGGTCGCGGGTTTCTCGCAAAATGGGTGTTTGCTGCGACGTTGGTTCATTGGAACATTTTGCTGATTCAGTCCCACGTTGACGTCCTCCTCAGCACCCTGATTCTGGTTGTGAGTGCACAGGTGTATTGACACCATTTACAAAGTCTTTGGTGGGACTCGGCCTGGGATCGAACCGTGAAGACTCATTGGCAAACACCGCAAACGATTCCGACACCGGGTCGAGTTAAAAAATAAAATCTACAATGGCCCGTATGGGGATCGAACCCATGACCTTGGCGTTATCAGCACCACGCTCTAACCACTTGAGCTAACCGGCCATTTCTGAATGTGAAAGTTCACATCCTGAACCTTGTAAGCTCACCTGTAACCGAGCTCCGGGGAGCTCACGTGATGATACACGTCCACAAATACTTGCGACTTCTTCTCTGAAACGAAACAAACAATTTCGATGAAACAGAACCACAATCTTCATCACACGTGATATCCCAAAGTTTCATCACGGAGATAAAAAAATTCGGATCAGAGGAGGTCCACAGAGAGTTTATGGAGGGGGTTGGGAGTTGGGGGGGAGAAGTTGCCCCTCATCAAGAGTTATTCACTTTCTTCTCAGTAACTACACATGTAATTCTGATGAAACTTGGCCACAACATTCAACACCGATGATATACGAAAGTTTGTTCATGCCGTCAAATAAATTGGGCACTCACTGGGGTCAACGGGGGATTTGCCCCAAAATAGGCATTTGCTTTTATCTCAGAAACTACACAAACAATTTCGGTGAAACTTGGCCACAACCTTCATCAGCCGTGATTTACCAAAGTTTGTTCAAGTCATTGATTAAAATCTGGACATGAGGGGATTTATGGAACGGTCGGGGGTTGCTCGCAAAATGGGTCTTTGCAAAAACATTGGTTCATTGGAACGTTTTGCTGATTCTGTCCAACTTTGATGACCTTCTTTGTGTCATGATTCTGCTGGTGAGTAGGCAGTTGTTTTAACACGATTTGGAAAGTCTTTGGTGTGACTCGGCTGGGGTTCGGACCCGGCAGACTCATTGGCAAACAGCCCAAATGATTCTGACACTGGGTCTTGTTAAAAAATAAAATAAATGATTGTCCGTATGGGGATCGAACCATGACCTTGGCGTTATCAGCACCATGCTCTAACCACTTGAGCTAACCAGCCAATTACCATGACTAACGTTCACATTCTGAACCTTGTAAACTCACCTGTAACCGAGCTCCGGGGAGCTCACGTGATGACACACCATCCGTCTGTCCACAAATACTTGCAACTTCTTCTCAGAAACGACACAAACAATTTCGATGAAACAGAACCACAATGTTCATCACACGTGATATCCCAAAGTTTCATCACGGAGATAAAAAAATTCGGGTCAGAGGAGGTCCACAGAGAGTTTATGGAGGGGGTTGGGGGGGGGGAAGTTGCCCCTCATCAAGAGTTATTCACTTTCTTCTCAGTAACTACACACGTCATTCTGATGAAACTTGACCACAACCTTCAACACACATGATACACCAAAGTTTGTTCACATCATTAACAAAAAATCGGGGTCCAAGAGGGTCTTCGGGGGCATTATTGCATTTTCAAATGATTATGATGATTATGATGATGATTATTATTATGGTTGTCTCACTGTTGCTGCATGAATGTGGGAATGTTTATTTATTTGTTTTATTGAGGAATTTTGTTCACATTTTGTCATTTGAATAATAGACCTTTGTTTTCTTGCTGTTGCTTTCTTTCTCATTGATTTGTGAGATATTATTTCATGATCTCTCGTGGAAAATCATTTTTAATATGACTCCCGGTTAATGTCTTTACCTGAAATATTTGGTCTGACTTTTATTTTTTAAAGTAAGTGCAAAATATTTTGGGCAAAGAAGGCAAACCTTGACGTCGATCAACATGTAAGAATGGTTGGTGTTCATCAGCTTGATTAAATATATTCCATGAAAATTTGTCTGCTTAACTCAGTGTTCCATCATTGGTGTTTGTTGCTCCACAGAACTGGATTATCGGGAGGATGTCGGAGAGATCAAGCTGCGGTGCATCGTTTGGGAATGTCAAGATCTCTGACCTTGTTTTGGCAGATGATGCAGTCATCTTTGTGGAGACTGGAGATCCTTTTGGGGGCCCTCGAGGTGCTGAATGAGGAGTCGGAGTCACTGGGATTACGGGTTTCATGGGTTAAAACTAAGATCCAGGCTTTCAATGACATCTTGGATGCTGCTATCCAATCTGTACCTGTTTGTGGTGGGGATGTTGAGGTCACAGAGATTCACTTACCTTGGCAGTGATATTCATGTCTCTGCTGGCTGTGAGTCAGAGGTCAACAGACGTCTGGATCGGGCCTGCGGAGTCATGGATTCATGGGATCATGGAGTGTGGCGCTAACACCAAGCCTGCAAAAAACAGAGAATGACTTCTAAAGCCAAGCTAATTGGAAAAGGTACGATTCCCGACATTTCCCTCCTATAGTTACTTTAAGAAACAATGTTTTATGAAATCACAACCAAGCATCTTAGTTCAGGCCAGCAGATGATCCAGCTCCGTGGTGCAGATAGACCGCTCCCTGGGTGGAGTCCATCCTTAGGGGTCGCTCCAGATGGTCCCCATGGCAGTCGAAGGGTTCCACCTGCACCCTCCTCACCCAGGAAGAGAGAACTACCCGCCCCACAAAGATGGAATCACATGCCAACCTTTCTGTTTTACAAATCTCTCAGTAAAAATCTTCATCCAAAAACTGGTCCAAACCCATGAGCATTTGGTGCACAACCATTTCCAGTTCCATTTTAACATTTTCGTCTTTCTTTTCAAGTTATATATACAAATCATCATCAATCACAGGTATTCGGCACATAGAAGTACACATATTACAGACAAGTGACATATTGGGAGTAGGGGAAGAGAGGGGGGGTTGTACAAGTGGTTGTGGGGAACCAGGGAAAATTGTCCCATTAATTGAAGTGTCCCTTTCCCCTTTTATTGCTAATAGGGCCATCTCAGGTTCGGGTTTGGCTTCGGGCTTCTTGAGTGTTGTCCTTGGATGCCATCCTGAAACACACTTCCGCAAGCCAGCCATAATGGCTGCTTTGATTACAGACAATATGATGAATATTCCAATCAATATGGCCAATCCTTATATGTCCTGCTAGATCATGGAAATATACCATTTAATGATGTCTCGGGTTCTACAAGATAACTCATTCGTATCCTCATATCTATCCTTGTCCCAGTTATCCCTTCATCCCATGTCACACGAGGTGCATAATTATACGTAAGGGTCATATAAGTGTTTTCCCATACACACCTTTCTCATGCAAGTGGTCCCAATGTTACCTTCTTCTGCCCTGCGTACCCTGTCACCACCCATTCCTTGTTTCCCCTACTGTCGACCGACCAAACATTCTGCTCTCTGACATTCTCATAATGCCCTCACTATCTGTTATTGTCCATATTATCACGATTATGCACATGCCAATCAAAAGCACTGCCACATCTGTCATGAACCTCCAGTAACATTTTTTTCAACTTGCAGATTTACTTTCTTTCTCTTTTCCACTTCGTGTATCCTCTTTTGCAATGAGATGCGTGAGTCCATGATTGGCTTACCTTCTCACTTGACAGCTCTGTGGGTAACCAGTAATACCTGGAAGGATCCGGTCCAATGTGTCTTCAGGAAGTTCCTCCTTTTGAACACCTTGTTGTTCACTCAGTCACCGGGCTGGATGCCGTGATGTTCCTCTGCAGCCGGGTCTGGTCACCCTTGTTTGACCGACGAGTCAAATTCTTTCACAACCTTTGTTAGAGCAGCAATGATGCAACCAACAGCCAAAATGGCAGCACACCAACATCCCCCTTTTGCTCGTATGGCCACTTTTGTGAGCCAGACGGGCAAGCACCTTTTTTTCTCTTATTCCCCCACAACCCATTCTCTGATCTGAGATGTTGGCCAAGCCACATAATACAATAACTGCTCCAACATTTTGAAAATGAATACCCTGTACAAATCAATCCATCCATCCATCCATCCATCGAAGCACTTGCGTAAACCCACTTTAAATAAAATCCGTTCCTTGCTCAAAACAAACAAATCGCTGAGTCACCAGGCGAATAGCACTCAAATCCGCTTAACTATCCATCCCGAATCCCTCCATCCTCCACGCCTTGCTCCCGCGTCCCTCCCAACCAGGTCCCTCCACATCGAGCGTATTTTCCATTCCACAATCGCTCTCTGTATCCCGCATCGCTCACCATCCAAAACTTGTCCAATGTCGGTTAAATTGTAACGGCATCGCCCTCAACGCCATTCCTTGACAAGCAAAAGCACGACTCTTCACCGGTCCGGCGGCCGCGATGATTGAAGATGCAGTGAATTTTGCCTGCCTGAATCGATCAAAGGGTTACACTGGGTTGTTTGCCATTGCCTTCCCAGCAGTAGTTTTGTCAAGAATCACATTTCATTTTGATAACATCTTTATGCACGAATCAAATCGAATTTTGGAAACATTACCCTCACAATGCCGGCGATAGCGAGCCTCCTAAATGGACTTCACTTTCATCTCATAAACACACTCAGTGGAGAGGGTTGGCCCATCACATCACACCATTACCTTCACCTCTGATGCATATGCTCACCTGCACCCACCACTTGCTCACCTGAACAAGGCTTGCCCTAAACACGAAAACAAACCCAATTCTGATTTCTGACTCATGTCCCATCGAAGACCTTCACCTCTGATGCATATGCTCACCTGCACCCACCACTTGCTCACCTGAACAAGGCTTTCCCTAAACACGAAAACAAACCCAATTCTGATTTCTGACTCATGTCCCATCGAAGACCTGCACCAAGAGCTCACGAGACACGCATGTCTGCTGCCAAATCCTTGACCACACTTCACTTGCACACCTTGTTCTTGAAATGCACTTTGCCGTTTCAGATCTCATCAAACAAAGCAAATACATATTTTCGCACATCTCTCTCTAACTATAAACCATGGAGGTTCAGAATGTACTAATATGAACACAAAACCTCCCGACAGCAATAACACCAGGAGCTCCACAATCATCACCCACCCGGTTCGCCAACCAGCATAGCGACCCAAGCAAGACCATTCCACATTCTACCGTGTAATTTTAAAACACCTCCACAAAATCCTCCTCACTGTGCATCCCTCCATTCACATACCATGCTTGCAAATCTGTGGAGCAAGGATGCAGTCTCCATGCCCGGCCCAGTTACGCATGCATGACGTCCACAGCCCACAGGCGTCACACACAGAAAATGCTTCTCACCATCGCGAGTGGTTTAAATCATTTTAAGCTCATTCACATTGATTCATTCCTCATTCAAAACATGCCATGGTATAAACTGCCACAGCCAAACTAACCATTCACATTGATGCCAGACATAATATTGTTATGGCTGTGGAAATTCGCAGACCACCATAAAGGGCCTTAGATCAGTTATGACGAGAAGTATTTGTGTAGTTAGATTTCCCCACCGTTGTTTGGAGGGAATTTCCGTGTTCACAGGGCTGTGATCCTTTGAGTTAGCCGTTTTTCTTTTCTCTATCATTATTTTGGACCAATCATCCCCCAACAACCAAATCACCACCACCAACATCATTCCCAAACAACTACAACTCAAACACCACCACCTTCGCCTCTTTACCTCCACAACTCCACCCGCAAACATCGCTTCACCGCCATTCTCAAACGTCGCCCGCCAACAACCAAATCGCCACCACCAACACCGTTCCCAAACCACCGCAGCAAACTCCCACCACCTTCGCCTTTCTACCAAACGTCGTGCCATGGGATGTGAATGGGTTCCTTTCGCCTCGAAAAACGGATCAGGAATGATTCACCCCCACTTTTCTTCCATCCAATGGCTGAGCATCAGGTGGTGTAGCCCCACCTCCGAACCCGCTGTGATCCACAAATTTGCATATGCGCTCCTCCCCCGGCCTATATAAGCGCGAGCACAACTCAGCTCGCGGCAGAGTGTGGCAGTAGCACTGTGTGTCGGCAGGGCAGTGCGTCGGCAGTCAAGTCGGGTCTGGAGAGTGGCAGTCTGGAGTCGGTGGAGCCGTGAGTCTGGAGGGGTCGGACAGAGCTTGAAGAGGGAGACGGCGACAGTGTTGGTGCGGCAGTGTCGGTGGGGCAGAGTCGGGAGACGGAGCTCAAAGCAGATGGGAAAGGCAGACTGAGGCCGATCGACGGAGAGAGCTCACCGGCTACGCCAGGGGCACGAAGCCAGGCGCAGCTACGCTGACATCGCGGCTTGCCCGCCATCGCGCCATGAGGGTTCGGGTAAGACCCTTCGGTCTCGTGGACCTGGCCACTCATCCAGGTTCCACGCACATTTGGTCCACGAACCTGTCTGCCACCCTTGCCTTTGAGGGTGGCTTTTTCCTTTGCTTTTGTGTAAATGCATGTGGTGGTGCCGTTTTATAAGTAGAATTGTCTAAGTGTGCGTGTGAAATAAAGACTTTATTCGGTTGTAATTCTTCATTTGCTTGCTTGGCTGTTCTTATACGTGCATGATTTTCTGTTTGGCTGTAAAATACGTGCTTGTCTGAGTGTGCAATAAATGTGCTTGTTGAACTGTTCCCCGTTTCGTTGCGTCCTTTCCCTTGTTTGAAAGTTCCATCTTGCATCACGGAAGGAATTGGTAGAGGGGTGTAAGCACCCGGTAAATAATCACGTCCGTCGGGGCCGGCGATAACACCGCTCGGTTATCACTGAAGCACAGAACGGACCGCTTCAGCGTTTCGTGTCCTAAGCCGGTCAGCGGCGAGGTACGATCGCCCGGTTAACTACTCGCGCAGGTACTAAGGTAGGTCGAGTTTGGCGAACAACACTATCCTGCACGGGTGGCCAATTGGCACGATTGTGGTGAGGTCGAAAGATCCACCCGTGACGAGCTCCCGGCGTTCTTCCGGGAGGGTCACGACTGAATTGTCCGTTCCGTTGGGCGACACGGTCACGATTCGAGTTACGTGGCCGATCGCATGCTGGGAGGACCGAAATTCGTAACTATATCTTTGTTATGCTCAAAGAATTGTCGTTTTCACCATTGATTACTGTGCACTTGTAATCAACTAATTAAAAATCAACCAATTCCTTGAGCTTCAACCGTTTTCCCCAACAAACGTTAATTTCCTTGTTTCATTCAGTTTTACAACAAAAACATTTCTCTTCCAAAACCAGTCTGTCCACTATTTCAAAGACGAGCCGCCTCGAGCTTATTTTCCCCTTTATCTAATTTCCCACAAAGATGTTTTAATTTTCCCATATCAAAACTATTTTGTTGTCAAATAAAGCTCTAAAATGGGATAAATGGGGGCTGGCGGTACCACTCCTTGAATTATTTTATTTTCCCCAACACACATTGCCATCACAATCCTTACCTGGGATCTCAGGATATATGGACTTATATGGTCGCTCAGTCGATGGGTTAAACAGCTGATTTTGTGTAGCTGGCTGAGACAGCCCCAGCGGTTGGTATGCCGGGTTTGGGGGTGTTAATGCTACTTCCCCCTTATTAGAGTACCCCTGCCCCGGCGCTGCAGACCCCGGGGCAGTTAGGCACTCCTGTCCCGATGTTGTGCACACTGGGGCAGTTGGTGAGCCATGTTCCATTGTTTGGCTTGATGCTGGCTCTGATGCGGCCGCATCCTTAATTCGCCGCTCCGCACCTTCGAGTTGACCCTGAAGCTTTAGCTGCTTCCTCCTGCCATATTCTGAACGCCAGCCAGTTTACTGGCGTTTCCTTCCTGGACAGTTTATGGCATCTCATCAACTCTTCCCGCAGATTCTGCACTACCAGTCGGTCTAAAGACCCGCTATTTGGCCACGGTAAGTCATCCTTAAGCGTCCATTTCGCCCAGCAATCATTTTGCTCCACTGCCACCATCCAAACATTTGGTAAGCAGGTGTATCCCGAGGGGTTCGTTCCCCTCCTCTCGTTTTCCAGATTTGTTTCCCATTGCTATTGTTGAACCCCTCCTGAAGTTGTTCTCGGGTCCGACTCGGCAGCCTTAGCCATATGCCTTCGGCCCTCAAACTCCCCGTTCAAGATCTAAAGTAACCTACCTACCCCTTGATAAACAATAAACAGCTCTCTCTCCAAACATTTACTTTTACCGGTTCTTTTTGGGCGATAACAATGGCAGAGGCAGGGATGATCGAAAACTGGGGTGGGAAAGAGAGTATCTAATTGATAAACTCCCCAGCACAAAGGCTTACCTTATTCAAATTGGTCGCCGGCTTTCTCTCCTTGATCACCACAGGTTCATCCCCACCTCCGCTTCCACTTTGTCTCAGCCGTTTGCTCGCTGCGCCAATTGTCGTACCGTGGATCACCCTTCACCAAGGTATGACAGATGATGTACTTTGAGAGAAAGGCTGTTTATTTTCATTTACCAAGGTATGTGCATCAACTTTTGTTTTTTTTGCTGTTAGGGTTGTTTTAATTATTAAGGTAGTTGTTTTTTAAATTATGCTTTGAAAAATAAAATGTTGAAATGGAAAGATGTGTCGTGCATGCATTTTACTGTAACATGTTGGTGTTAGTTTATGTTATTGCTGTTTTTTTATGTTTACGCTGAATATATATTTTCGCATTTTCATGATAAAATGTTGTAATGGTCCGAAATATACAAGATCTCCTGTTTGTGAACTCATAAAGCATCCATTAATGATTGTTGCTGCTGTTCGGTTTGGAGATATCGGGGAAAATGCGTCCGTTTTAGGTTCCTGAAAATCATGTTTCTTCCACAATCATGATCGGAGGCCATTTTAAAATTAAAATACTTAGGCTTGAGCTTTACACACAACACACTACATGAGCAGTCGAGTTGGCATGCAAAGATGGAGTGCTTTTTTCCCCAAAACAACTTTGTCATACTGTATGTAGGGGAGTTAAATTGCAGTACTGTACTTAATGACATCGTGCCCTAAAGCAGTATTTGGTGCTTTTTGACAAAAAAATGTTGGTTATGATTCGGGAATTTCTTTCGCTGATCAAAAGTAACTTTAAAATGTTAAAAAGTAGTGCTTGTGGTTGCTAAACAACCATCCGGAGCCCGAAGTTATTCGTGCCCGGTGGCCTCAGAACCGGGTGTTTGGATGGAACTCGAGCACTTCCCCTCGTGGTGAAACTCGATCACCAGATCTGTAACAATAGCAAATATCCACCTCCATGCATGGATTTTCAAACACTTACAACACTGCAGATTGAATGTTCCTTTTAATCAGTGAAAACAATCATCACATTTGGCATCGGTAGTGCAAAACATCAATATAATTAACATTTGCATAACAATTAGCTTCAAAAATGAGAAATTACAACTCTGGACAAACTTTGGCCAAGGTTTGGAAGCACGGCTTGACAAGTGCTCTGAGCTAAATATTTACACTGACAAACAATAAAGCCAACACGAACAGGAAAGAAATATTTATAATAAAATTAATAAATAAATAAATTTCAGTCACTTGTTCAAGTAGTGCAGGATCCTGTTGGGCCGCTCAACAGAGTTCAGTGAAACAAGTAACAATTAGTGGAATAACAGAACATTTCAATGGGACGAAAATAAATAAATAAATAAACAAATAAACACAATGTAGTTTCACATTCGAGTGGAGTTCACAACCAGGGTCAGGTAGCTGGCGGAGACATTTCACAACCGAAAACCAAAAACAAAAAGGCATTCGTGTCCGACATGGCGAAGCTTGCAGCATCTTCAGTGTTGTTCATCGTTCACTCCAGACATCTGAAACCAAAACAAAATGTGAAGGAAAGTGACCCCTGACAGGCATTGATAAACCTTGAGAATAAAGAACGTTTCATACAGCATGGTACGTGTGGTCACCTGTGGGTGAGCGGTCTATTTCAACCTCTTCACCATCTTGAGTCTTCCTGTAGACAGGGTTATCAAACCACAGAGTTTTCACTTCCAGGAGCCGCCGCTTCCGGAAAATGTTGAACGCAGCAGCACAAGCCAGAACAAGCACTGAGGGGAGCAGTTTGTTCAGATCAGCTGTGAAATGTCATTGATCACCTGCTTGGCGGCACATTGACAAATCAATGGAAAATTGTCCGAGTCAAGGATGGAACAAAATATACTTACGTAGTGGGACAATTACAGCAGCTGCTACTACTGCAGAAGAGTTGTTTACATTTCCTTGAGGAGCAGGTTCAGCTGAAAGGTAAGAACGCAATGAATTCTGGGAGTAAAGGATGGCTAGTTTCATACAATGTTAGTCTTGAAGTTTTGACAAGCAGGCAGAACGTAGGCCTGAAGTACAATCAGTTGGTAAAGGTGGGTAACACCGGTGGGGAATTAACAAATTTCTCCAAAGAACATGACAACCAACCGATCAAACTAATTAAATATGGCAATTACCTGTGGAGATGGGACGGAGTCGATTCACATCAGCAAATGTTACAGGTTCGATATTGGGTGGTGGAAGCTCCAATAAAAATGAATAAATAAATAAATAATATGATAATGTAAACTCTAAACATGATGACAACCAAAATGGTCAAAACGTCCAGTCATCGTGTTAGAACAACATGGTGTGGACAAGCCAAGAACATCCTGTTCTCCCAACTCGAACTTACAAACCTGCACGGGGAATTTGGTGGAAGGAGACACGTGGTGGCTTGTGTGTTACAGGTACGACTTTCCGCACAGGTGCAAGAGTCGTCTCACCTGTGGAGTCAGGTGACATGTTCAATTCTTGGATGAAATAGTGAAAGGATTAAAAGCTCCTGTTCGACGTTTTACAAACTTCAATTCGAGCTTTTAAACCGAGGAAACGTGTACATGATACCTTTCATTGTCGACGTCATACCGGGAGTTTTCCTTGGGATGTCAGTAGGTGGTACAGGTGCAAGCTTACCTTCACCTGTCGATGCAGGTGTTGAAATCAATGTGAGAACATGACAATGAACACAAACACAATTCAAGGTGTCCACCAAGCAGAAAAAGTGGCATTGTTGAATCACCTCGATTATTTTATATCTGATAATCTTTACTAATAAAAGGCAATGTGTGTGTGTGTGTGTGTGTGTGTGTGCGTGCGTGCGTGCGTGCGTGTGTGTGTGTGTGTGTGTGTGTGTGTGTGTGTGTGTGTGTGTGTGTGTGTGTGTGTGTGTGTGTACATATGTGGGTTTCAGAATGTAGAATGGAGTCCTCCCAGGGTGGCCTCAAGATATCCACCACCATTTCGGTGTGAGGGGTCACGATCCACGGACCAAGATGTGATGTTTTCTGTTTTCAAAGTTTTGTGTCGAGGTCTCTCTCCAGGATCGTTACTGAATCCCCGGAAGGCTTCCAACTGTAGTTCGTTTGCAGTGATATTCCCAGGGATGGTTTTTAATATCTCTGTGAGGTTCTTCATCATCACTGGAACAACTTTGGCATTCTTCAGATTCCAGGATCTTTTCGCTTCATGTTTGAGGTTCTTGGTATTTGATCATTTTCTTGATTTCTGCATCGTTAGTTCATAATCACCGGTATTAACACCTCAATCAGCAAGACCTTCTTCTCTCTTTTTGTACCTAAGCATGATATCTGGTCACCGTGCTTTGTTTTCGATGTTCACGCCCGATGGGATCGTTAGGTCGTACCTGAGTGGTACTTCAACGTTTTCAGTGATTACTTTTGGTTCATTTCCCACAAATTTTCTGGAACTGGAATATCAAAGTTTTTGCAGGTCACGACATGAAGCACCATTCTGCCAAGTGTTGGTCACACAAGGCCTGTCAACTGGTAACATAACATCATCATGGCTGGTAGAGTGTCCTTGACCCGATCTTTGTCCTCTGTCACACGCAGTTGAACATGTGAGGCACCCTTACAACTCCACAAAACGAGCACAGACAAACACTGCTGAGATCCTCACCAATGTCACAGTCAACACCAGAGAATCCTTCCGGACAAATGCATCCATATTTGTCAGGATGGGTGTTCTTACAGGTACCGCCATTCTGGCACGGTGTGTGCCTCCCACAGTAGTCCAAATCTGAGTGCAAAGCAAACACGCTAATCAATGGTAGAGCAAATAAACCTCCTGGAGGATAACAATACAAAAGGATGAGAGACCTTCTGGCATGGTAGAGACCTTTATTGCAAAGCAGACCGCCCCAATTAGTTTCACATCGGCACTGCCAGGGGTCTACGCAGGTGCCGTGTACGCAGCCTGGGTGTGGGACACACTGATCACAAACCTCACCGCTCCAGCCATACTGGCACCTGTTGTTGCAGTTCACAACAAAAGGAAACTTCATGAAAAATAATTTCATCAAACTGCAGTTATTTTCATTTTAAACAAGATGAACCAGATCTCGTCGTTGAACAACAAACAGTAACTCTCTTGAGAGGAAGAGAAAATGTCTACAGTGTAAACAAAACGAAGAAAATCAAATGTAGATCCACTTACCTGCAAGTGCCTGGATGAGAACAAGACCCGTGCTGCAGGTTGCACCCCTGACGGCAAATTGCAGTGAGATAGAAAACAAACTTTTAAAACAATTAATTTTAAAAACCACAAAGAGGGACGTGTGTACTCTGGATACCTGTAACAAAAATTTAAAAACCATCAAAACTTATCATCACATGATCCGTGTTAAACCATCAAAACTTATGACCACATGACCCATGTTAAACCATCAAAACTTATCACAACATGATCCGTGTTAAACCATCAAAACTTATCACAACATGATCCGTGTTAAACCATCAAAACTTATCACAACATGATCCGTGTTAAACCATTAAAACTTATCACAACATGATCTGTGTTAAACCATCAAAACTTATCACAACATGATCCGTGTTAAACCATCAAAACTTATCACAACATGATCCGTGTTAAACCATCAAAACTTATCACAACATGATCCGTGTTAAACCATCAAAACTTATCACCACATGATCCGTGTTAAACCATCAAAACTTATCACAACATGATCCGTGTTAAACCATTAAAACTTATCACGACATGTTCTGTGTTAAACCATTAAAACTTATCACGACATGATCCGTGTTAAACCATTAAAACTTATCACGACATGTTCCGTGTTAAACCATCAAAACTTATCACCACATGATCCGTGTTAAACCATCAAAACTTATCACCACATGATCCGTGTTAAACCATCAAAACTTATCACCACATGATCCATGTTAAACCATCAAAACTTATCACCACATGATCCGTGTTAAACCATCAAAACTTATCACAACATGATCCGTGTTAAACCATCAAAACTTATCACCACATGATCCGTGTTAAACCATCAAAACTTATCACAACATGATCCGTGTTAAACCATCAAAACTTATCACCACATGATCCGTGTTAAACCATCAAAACTTATCACAACATGATCCGTGTTAAACCATCAAAACTTATCACAACATGATCCGTGTTAAACCATCAAAACTTATCACAACATGATCCGTGTTAAACCATCAAAACTTATCACAACATGATCCGTGTTAAACCATCAAAACTTATCACCACATGATCCGTGTTAAACCATCAAAACTTATCACCACATGATCCGTGTTAAACCATCAAAACTTATCACCACATGATCCATGTTAAACCATCAAAACTTATCACCACATGATCCGTGTTAAACCATCAAAACTTATCACAACATGATCCGTGTTAAACCATCAAAACTTATCACCACATGATCCGTGTTAAACCATCAAAACTTATCACCACATGATCCATGTTAAACCATCAAAACTTATCACCACATGATCCGTGTTAAACCATCAAAACTTATCACAACATGATCCGTGTTAAACCATCAAAACTTATCACCACATGATCCGTGTTAAACCATCAAAACTTATCACCACATGATCCGTGTTAAACCATCAAGACAATTTCCTTGTGTAAGATACGAGACCCGACGGAAGGCTCACCTTTCTGGCAGTGCAGACCAGCCCAGCCGACGAGACAAACCTCGTTTCCCACCTCATCACATTCGTAATGCCCAAAGTAGTCATCACGTGGTTTGCACAAGCGTGTGCAGTTCAAACCATAGTAGTTCTCATCGCAAACGACGCGCACATTGCACGATAACTGGATCCTCGGGCCCACGTGGTTTACTCGCTGCCACGTTGGTCCCGGGAACAGAACACCGCGGTGCTTGGCTCGCTCAATCAGCTCTGCACAACAGACGGTCGAGCAGGTCCACGTTACCGAAAATCGATACGATGAGTATGACTGGCCTGCTTAAACAAGGCAAGCCCGGAGCACGAGAATAAAACGTTACGGATCAACAGGGAGATGATAAAACAAGGTTACTTTTTGATGACTGTTACAAAGACGTGACAATTTAAGTGCAGGACTTGAACGTCAAGTCAGTAGAGTGCACACCTCCGCCGGACTGAACGGTTTACGTTTTGTTTCCACCGATAGGACGGATCTGGATTCAGACCTGAACCAAAATCGAATCGGCTTGTTGTTGTCACCTTCCCAATCCATCCACCGAGTTTTGTCATAACTCGTCCACAACTTTTTTGAAATATTGTACAATACAGGAGGAGATCATTTTGAGCCCTTTCTGTCAACGGTGAAGAATTAATGTAAAGATTCCAGTATCTGGATCTGGATCTTCACCAAAATCAATTCGTCCTTGTCACCCACCCAACCTGCCCACCAAGCCTTGTTCGAACCCATCCATAACTTTTTGAGATATCCTGCTCACAGACAGACAGACGACAAAACATCAGTGCAAGGGTGCCAATATTTTTGGCCATGACTATGTATGATGTCAGCAATGAGCGATAGGAAGTAATGGCAGTGAGTATGAGTCATCCCCCCCCCACCACCGAATCATGCTGATGACACGAGCACCTACATAGTGTTAATTGGTATCTGATCACTTCTAAACTGACTTGGACCACTTAGGTGGTCAGTTTAGAGAGCATATTGACTTGGCCTTTGTGCGGCCATGCGCTGAAACCCGATACATCCTGTAGATGCATTTTTGGCACAATGGGTTTGAGGGTGATAAAACAAACAAATTGATGATAATTAAAAATTGGTATTAAAATAAATATATTAAACCTGAAATAAAATGTGCTCAATGTATCTATTTTAAATTATTTAATCATATCTTTCCAGTGAGCCAGATTCAGCATTTCTTATTAAAGTTATGTAAAGGAATTTTTTTTTTTTTTATAAAAGACACCAACAAGTTTGAACGTGGATTTAAGAAGGCGTCCGGATGTATAATCACGAAGGTCGAGTCGCTTCAAAATAATATATCTTCCCAGTCTGGGAGAAGCAGACTGACTTTTAACCTCCATACGATAGAAAGTTATCTTTAATGTCCATTGGAGTTGACCTTTCACGTCATTCCAGCATTCGGCATGTTTTTGGTGCCGGGAAAGAGGATGAACATGTCTGGATTTGAAACATATGTTCCAACTATTGTACCAGGTCAGGCTGAGGATGTCTGAGGAGACCGAAGATAAGCTTCACCTGGAAGATGTCAAGACCAGACAAGCTGGCGCCAGTGCTCGAAAATGATTTAAAACACCAAACTGTGTCTTACTGAACACAAAATTAGAACCAAGATTCTCCATGTCGGGGAGAGATCTGGAACGAGTCTTGTCTGTCCAGAATCTCCGATGCGCATATTAAAGTGTTTGTTTGTTGAATAAATGTTTTTATTGTACAGATGACAATAAAAAATTCTTCGACAATCCCAAAAGTGCGAAAATAGTTTGAACATGATCTGAGAGGAGGCAGAGCACTTACTTCTGGTTCCTCCTTCACCTCGGACCCAGACCTCCACCACCAGCACGTACACTTTCTGCAACAACAAACACATACAGGCCACAACGGAAGCAGTTCTTCGACATTCGTTCGATGGCGTGACCTCCCCAAATACACTACAATTCAATAAATACGAGCCGAAAGGATTCGGAAGTGTTCGACAGAGAAAGAAAAGAGAGAAGCCAAGTCCAAACGACATCACTTAAACGTAAACCCAGAGGCATCAACAACACATGAAGCAAAAACGTTGATTTGAACATCAGCAGCAAGAGAGAAACCTTGAAACTCGACCAAAGTCGCCGCACGTTCACGATTGAAAGGTGTCGGACGTGCGGTGTTAAATGGTGTCCGATCGCCATTCCTCACCGAAAGGTAACCATCTCACCAAAACACTCCACTTGCACACCGAGGAGTGTTCCAACACACAAGTTGGTGGAATAAAAGAGCGCGGAGCCAGCAAGGATTCAAACTATATCATTTAAATATAAAATCTCGAACGAACACGAACCGCTCGGCCAGCTTGGGGCCTTCAGGCCTTCCTGGGAAGAGGACCGAAGGATGTGGGATCGAAGAGAACCTAGTCATGATGGATGAACTACATTTGGCAAGACAGAAGACCGAATTAAAAACCAGAAATCCTTCAAATTTGAATTTCGAAAACACCAAAAGAGAAAGCGGAAACACGTGCGCACGCCGAAGGATTCCAACTTCACCAGAGTTTGGACACTTTCTCTCAAAATTAGACAAACACTCGTTTACAACATCCGGCAACGTCTTGAAACCCTCTAACGAAACACAAAACGTTGAACTACATCAACGTGCATCGGGCTGTTGGAACCCGGACGGATCGCGTGGCACCACGGACCGCGTACCGGCCAGGCGAACTTGAAGCGGACCGAGACGCGGCCGACGTCGTCTCCCGTGAGATTACTCGAATCAAAGACGTTTCCACCGACGACGTGTGTGGATCCACGTCCCAGCACACAGGGAGTGACACCCACCACGTCGGAGGACATCCAGCTCCGAGCCAAGCAAACCCTGAACATGGTGTCAGCAGTAGCGAGTACATTCCGCCCGGACTTGTGGGACCTTTCCGCCGCAGCAAGGACCGTCGAGGAGTTCCCCGTTCGGATTACTGAGGCGCAGAATCTGCAGTTCGAAGGTTCCGGATCCGAGCAACACCTGTGTGGTCGGGGAGGGGGATGCACGCACGCACGCACTCACCATGGGCAAGTGTTGCAACATTGGACGAGAAGAAAATTAGAATCCGAATTCGTACCTCGATTAGAATCCAAATTCGTACCTGGATTAGAATCCAAATTCGTACCTCGATTAGAATCCAAATTCCTACCTCGATTATAATCCAAATTCATACCTCGATTAGAATCCAAATTCCTACCTCGATTAGAATCCAAATTCATAACTCGATTAGAATCCAAATTCGTACCTCGATTAGAATCCAAATTCATAACTCGATTAGAATCCAAATTCGGACCTAGATTAGAATCCAAATTCGGACCTAGATTAGAATCTGAATTTGTACCAAGATTAGAATCTGAATTCGTACCTGGATTTGAATCCAAATTCGTACATAAAAGAGAATCCAAATTCGTACCTGTATTAGAATCCAAATTCGTACCTACATTATAATCCAAATTCGTACCTCGATTAGAATCCAAATTCGTACCTACATTATAATCCAAATTCGTACCTCGATTAGAATCCAAATTCGTACCTACATTATAATCCAAATTAGTACCATTATAATCCAAATTCGTACCTACATTATAATCCAAATTCGTACCTACATTATAATCCAAATTCATACTCAGATTAGAATCCAAATTCGTACCTAGATTGGAATCCAAATTCGTACCTACATTATAATCCAAATTCGTACCTACATTATAATCCAAATTCGTACCTAGATTAGAATCCAAATTTGTACCTACATTATAATCCAAATTTGTACCTACATTATAATCCAAATTCGTACCTAGATTAGAATCCAAATTCGTACCTCGATTAGAATCCAAATTCGTACCTACATTATAATCCAAATTCGTACCTCCATTAGAATCCAAATTCGTACGAAGATTAGAATCCAAATTCGTACCTAGATTAGAATCCAAATTCGTACCTACATTAGAATCCAAATTCGTACCGCGATTAGAATCCAAATTCGTACCGAGATTAGAATCCAAATTCGTACCTACATTATAATCCAAATTCGTACCTAGATTAGAATCCAAATTCGTACCTCGATTAGAATCCAAATTCGTACCGAGATTAGAATCCAAATTCGTACCTGGATTAGAATCCAAATTCGTACCGAGATTAGAATCCAAATTCGTACCGAGATTAGAATCCAAATTCGTACCGAGATTAGAATCCAAATTCGTACGTGGATTAGAATCCAAATTCGTACCTACATTAGAATCCAAATTCGTACGTGGATTAGAATCCAAATTCATACCTACATTATAATCCAAATTCGTACCTAGATTAGAATCCAAATTCGTACCTTGATTAGAATCCATATTCGTACCTACATTAGAATCCATATTCGTACCTACATTAGAATCCAAATTCGTACCTGTATTAGAATCCAAATTCGTACCTCGATTAGAATCCAAATTCGTACCTACATTATAATCCAAATTCGTACCGAGATTAGAATCCAAATTCGTACCTACATTAGAATCCAAATTCGTACCTACATTAGAATCCAAATTCATACTCAGATTAGAATCCAAATTCGTACCTAGATTGGAATCCAAATTCGTACCTACATTATAATCCAAATTCGTACCTACATTATAATCCAAATTCGTACCTACATTATAATCCAAATTCGTACCTAGATTAGAATCCAAATTTGTACCTACATTATAATCCAAATTCGTACCTAGATTAGAATCCAAATTCGTACCTCGATTAGAATCCAAATTCGTACCTACATTATAATCCAAATTCGTACCTAGATTAGAATCCAAATTTGTACCTACATTATAATCCAAATTCGTACCTAGATTAGAATCCAAATTCGTACCTCGATTAGAATCCAAATTCGTACCTACATTATAATCCAAATTCGTACCTCCATTAGAATCCAAATTCGTACGAATATTAGAATCCAAATTCGTACCTAGATTAGAATCCAAATTCGTACCTACATTAGAATCCAAATTCGTACCGCGATTAGAATCCAAATTCGTACCGAGATTAGAATCCAAATTCGTACCTACATTATAATCCAAATTCGTACCTAGATTAGAATCCAAATTCGTACCTTGATTAGAATCCAAATTCTTACCTAGATTAGAATCTAAATTCGTACCTTGATTAGAATCCAAATTCGTACCCAGATTAGAATCCAAATTCGTACCTAGATTATAATCCAAATTCGTACCGAGATTACAATCCAAATTCGTGCCAAGATTAGAATCCAAATTCGTACCTCGATTAGAATCCAAATTCGTACCTACATTAGAATCCAAATTCGTACGTGGATTAGAATCCAAATTCATACCTACATTATAATCCAAATTCGTACCTAGGTTAGAATCCAAATTCGTACCTTGATTAGAATCCATATTCGTACCTACATTATAATCCAAATTCGTACCTAGATTAGAATCCAAATTCGTACCTCGATTAGAATCCAAATTCGTACCTACATTATAATCCAAATTCGTACCGAGATTAGAATCCAAATTCGTACCTAGATTAGAATCCAAATTCGTACCTCGATTAGAATCCAAATTCGTACCGAGATTAGAATCCAAATTCGTACCGAGATTAGAATCCAAATTCGTACCGAGATTAGAATCCAAATTCGTACCTACATTAGAATCCAAATTCGTACCGCGATTAGAATCCAAATTCGTACCTCGATTAGAATCCAAATTCATGACTCGATTAGAATTCAAATTCGTACCTAGATTAGAATCCAAATTCATACCTCGATTATAATCCAAATTCGTACCTAGATTAGAATCCAAATTCGTACCTACATTATAATCCAAATTCGTACCTACATTATAATCCAAATTCGTACCTCGATGAGAATCCAAATTCGTACCTACATTATAATCCAAATTCGTACCTAGATTAGAATCCAAATTTGTACCTACATTATAATCCAAATTCGTACCTAGATTAGAATCCAAATTCGTACCTCGATTAGAATCCAAATTCGTACCTACATTATAATCCAAATTCGTACCTCCATTAGAATCCAAATTCGTACGAATATTAGAATCCAAATTCGTACCTAGATTAGAATCCAAATTCGTACCTACATTAGAATCCAAATTCGTACCGCGATTAGAATCCAAATTCGTACCGAGATTAGAATCCAAATTCGTACCTACATTATAATCCAAATTCGTACCTAGATTAGAATCCAAATTCGTACCTTGATTAGAATCCATATTCGTACCTAGATTAGAATCCAAAATCGTACCTTTATTGGAATCCATATTCGTACCGAGATTAGAATCCAAATTCGTACCGAGATTAGAATCCAAATTCGTAACGAGATTAGCATCCAAATTCGTACGTGGATTAGAATCCAAATTCGTACGTGGATTAGAATCCAAATTCGTACCTACATTAGAATCCAAATTCGTACGTGGATTAGAATCCAAATTCATACCTACATTATAATCCAAATTCGTACCTAGATTAGAATCCAAATTCGTACCTTGATTAGAATCCAAATTCATACCTACATTAGAATCCATATTCGTACCTACATTAGAATCCAAATTCGTACCTGTATTAGAATCCAAATTCGTACCTACATTATAATCCAAATTCGTACCTCGATTAGAATCCAAATTCGTACCTACATTAGAATCCAAATTCGTACCGAGATTAGAATCCAAATTCGTACCGAGATTATAATCCAAATTCGTACCTGTACGCATGAAGTGAGTATCACAAGGGAATACATTGGCACGGATTGTCGATCCATGACTCCCCTCGTACTTTTCCCCACACACCGCACTTGTCAGTAATGAAGATCTCCACAGGACTTAACCAGCCCTACTCTTTAGACTCTCGGTAGTGTAAGTGTATCATCGGTATTTTCTTTCTTCACAAACTTATTGTCTGATCTCGAACTTCTGCTTTTACCAAAACGTCCTCTTCGAACTCTGTGATTCCCTGCAGGAATTAAAAATAAATAAATAAATCCACTTTAGACGACACCCCTCCTGCAACCACGTGCTTCTCCTGTCACCACGTGCTTCTCCTGTAACCACGTGCTTCTCCTGTAACCACGTGCTTCTCCTGTAACCACGTGCTTCTCCTGTAACAACGTGCTTCTCCTGTAGCCACGTGCTTCTCCTGTCACCAAGTGCTTCTCCTGTAACCACGTGCTTCTCCTGTCACCACGTGCTTCTCCTGTAACCACGTGCTTCTCCTGTAACCACGTGCTTCTCCTGTCACCACGTGCTTCTCCTGTAACAACGTGCTTCTCCTGTAACCACGTGCTTCTCCTGTCACCACGTGCTTCTCCTGTCACCACGTGCTTCTCCTGTCACAACGTGCTTCTCCTGTAACCATTCAGGTTCCCCAGAGGTCAGTTATTTCAATAAGTGTGTGTTCCAGATTAGATTTCCCCACCGAGGTATAACGGGAATTATTCATGTGCCAGGCTGTGCATCTTTGAGTTAGCCGTTATTCTGTTCTATCTTTTATTTCAAACAAACAGCATCTCTTCAACGACACCACCACAACCACGCCACCTCCACCACCACAACAGCATCTCAACAACCACGCCACCCCCACCACAGTGCCAACCACACTACCACCACGCCACCTCCACCACCACAACAGCATTTCAACAACTCCCGCCCCGATATCCCTCCGAACGAGTAAACAGAAGTGACGGTTGGGGCGGGTCCCTCAGAACGGTGTAAAAGAAAAGTTTTTTCCTTACACACCCCTTGATTTAACAAAAAAATTCCTTGCACATACCCGTTGATTTTTATTATTTTTTTCCTTGCAGACACCCATTGATTTAAAAATATATATATATTCCTTGCACACACCGCTTGATTAAAAAAAAATCCTTACACACAACCCTTGATTTTTTTTATTAAAAATTTTGATTTTTTCCCTTGCACACACTCCTTAATTTAAAAAAAAATTCCTTACACACAACCCTTTATTTTTAAAAAAAAATTGATTTTTTTCCCTTGCACACACCCCTTGATTAAAAAAAATCCTTGCACACACTCCTTGTTTTTAAAAAAAAAAAATTTCCCTTGCACACCCCTTGATTTTTGAAAAATAATTTCCTCTTGCACACACCCCTTGATTTTCTTTAAAAAAAAATTTCCCCTTGCACACACCCTTGATAAAAAAATCCCCTTGGACACACCCCTCGATTAAAAAATAAATCCTTGCACAGACCCCATTATTATTATTTTTTTTTTAATTGATTTTTTCCCTTGCACACACCCCTTGATTAAAAAAAAATCCTTGCACACCCCACTTTTTTTATTTCTTTTCCTTGCACACACCCCTTGTTTAAAAAAAAAAATCTTGCATACACCCCTTGATTTTTAAAAGAAATAATTTCCTCTTGCACACACCCCTTGATTTTCTTTTAAAAAAATTTTCCCCTTGCACACACCCTTGATTAAAAAAAAATCCCCTTGGTCACACCCCTCGATTTAAAAAAAAATCCTTGCACACCCCTTGATTTAAAAAAAAAATTTCCCCTTGCACACACCCCTTTATTTAAAAAAATAATCATTGCACACCCCTTTTTTATTACTATTATTTTTTCCTTGCACACACTGCTTGATTTAAAAATAAAATATATTTTCCTTGCACACACCACTTTATTAAAAAAAAATCCTTGCACACACTCCGTTTTTTTTAAATAATAATTTTTCCCCTTGCACACCCCTTCATTTAAAAAGAAAACATCCTTGCACACCCCCCTTGTTTAAAAAAAATATCTTGCATACACCACTTGATTTTTGAAAGAAATAATTTCCTCTTGTACACACCCCTTGATTTTCTTTTAAAACAAATTTTCCCCTTGCACACACCCTTGATTAAAAAAAAAATCCCCTTGGACACACCCCTCGATTAAAAAAAAAATCCTTGCACACCCCTTGATTTTTAAAATAATATTTTTTCCCTTGCATACACCCCTTTATTTAAAAAAATAATCCTTGCACACCCCCATTTTTATTATTATTTTTTCCTTGCACACACCCCTTGATTTAAAAAATATATATTTCCCTTGCACACACTCCTTTATTAAAAAAAATATTCCTTGCACACCCCCCTTGATTTAAAAAAAGTTATTGCACACACCCCTCGATTAAAAAAGAATCCTTGCACATCCCACTTTTTTTATTTCTTTTCCTTGCACACACCCCTTGATTAAAATATATTCAAGCACACAACCCTTGATTGCACACACAACGACCCCAATTCTGCCCAACTTGTGGGGACTTTAACGAACCGGTTGGACAGGCGTGCCGTCCTCGACTGAAGGTGATTCGGGGAGGCATTTTGTAATTTGCTGGTGATAAGACACCGTGAGATCTTAAAGGTCCATCAACGACCAGTGCGGGCAGACAGGTGTTCCAGTTTAACGTCCTTTCAACGGATGGCGCGGCCATCGATGCCTCGCCCTGCACGTGAAACACCAAGGCGGTAGTTTACAGTTGGTAGGGATTCGAACACCGGTTACGTGGCTTCAAGGCGGGTGCACACACCTCGAAGCTGGCTATCCTGCCAACCCAAGTGCATTCATTGTACCTGATTTGTTGTTATGACGATGATTGCACTTCAAGCACTTCCACGTCGTTCTTCTCCATTGACAGGTGAACGTTGTGGGGTTGCACCCAGGTTTACCTGCTTGTTACACCTGGCTCCATATAGCACGTGATCATTCAAATGTTTCATTCAATAAGTGATCAGATTCTTATTTATTTATTTATTTATTTTTAAAAGTAACACAAACAGGTGACCGTGTATGAAGACCGCGGTTCCGAACAAGGCACTCACTCATTTGGTTCACGTTGACCTTGCATCCGGCCACACAATAGGTTTCGACCACAGTGAGACTCCCCCCAACCCCCCCACCCTCAACCCGCCCCACCCCCACCCCGAGATCAAATGTTTCGTAGTTGCACCACCAGTCGAGGAAACAACGGCGGGTCTGAATGGCCAATCAGCTACTGGATACCCGGGAGGTCACGTGCAGCTACGAAGCGTGACAAGGCAATGGGCAGAGATCACGACACTCTGGGTGCGAGACCATGTTACAGTGGCGGCACTTGAGCATGACCTTCCCGAACTTGATCTTTCTCTCACAAGACACACAGGTGTCCCTCCTGATGTTCGTTTTGGGCCGGAAGGTGTGCTGGCACAGTGCGACGTGCACTCTTGGCTCTCCGAACCGGACCCCTTCGGCCCGTGTGGCATCTCGGTCCACGTGTGGCTCCGAGGTCACGGACGGACTCCCGCCGTGGCGAGAGCAGCGGCGCGGCCCGGGAGAAAGTGTGGAGAGCGTTTCAACGTGGCCGCCATCCGGGGAGACGCTTATCTTTGTTGTGGCCAAGATCGATTCACCCTTATCAACCGAGGCCACGAGCCTTCGGCCAAGGAGGTCGATGCTGGACCGCTTGGCAGGGACAGGCGGCCACGTGCTTTTGGCTTCCTGTTCACACAAAGCCGAAGTGGAAGTCGTTTCGGAGTCCGAGTCGGTGCCATCGGACACGCGGTCGGAGACCGAATGAAGTCTCGTTTTCACAGACGGCTCTTCAATGGTCGTCGACCTCGTGGTCTTCCCGAGCCAAGGAGCTTCGCCTCGGCGACCATCGGCCTTGGAGAGTGCGCGGCACAGTTCGGCCCTCGACACAAGGGACTCCCCTTGGTCCCCTTCGAGCACGTCCCGTACCAGCCGCATCTGAAGGTCCAGCTTCTCCGACTCCAGTTCCGCCCTCCGTCTGCGTTTCCCCTCCTGGACGAGCAGCGTCTCGTTCCGCCGCAGCTTCACCTCGAGGGCCGCTCGTTCCGCCGCGGCCTTGTCGAGAGCTTCGCGCCGCCGGGACTCCCGATGCTCGCATTGGGACCAACGGCGCTGGAAATCCTCCGTGAGACGCATCAACTGCACGAACTCCCTCTCAAAGACTTCGCGCAGGAGGCACAACTGGCTGACGATGTCGTCGAACAGCGGTGCGAGCTCAGAACACGACTCCGCCATCTTCAGCGGCTCGTCATTGCTTGGAGTTGGAGTGGGCGGCTCGGAATAATCGCGTGTGGCAGGGTCGGAGATGGAGGGAGGGGTCGTGACGTGATTGGCGGAAGGAGCTGGTCGGGGCGGAGTTACTTGTGGGCGCGGAGTTGCTCGTGGGGGCGGAGTTACGAGTGAGGCTCGTGGGGGCGGAGTTTCTAGTGGGGCGGAGTTACGAGTGAGGGCGGAGTTACGAGTCGGGGCGGAGTTACGAGTGGGGGCGGAGTTACGAGTGGGGGCGGAGTTACGAGTGAGGCTCGTGGGGGCGGAGTTTCTAGTGGGGCGGAGTTACGAGTGAGGGCGGAGTTACGAGTCGGGGCGGAGTTACGAGTGGGGGCGGAGCTACTAGTGGGGGCGGAGTTACGAGTGGGGGCGGAGTTACTAGTGGGGGCGGAGTTGCTCGCCTACAGACCTTGGATAAATGGGAATTATATATTCGGGGTTTGTCTTACAAGACCACCCTATAACCCACCCCTCCCCCACCCCACACATCCAGGGTCTTGACGACAACTTCACCCCCGACAACCTTGTCCAGCACGTGAAGTAACCGGAAGTGAAGTTGGATGTTTTCTTCGCTGCTTCCCGGAACAAGACTTTTTCATGGTTCGAATGCCATTCTGGATGGTGTTCGACACGAGTACCAAACCACCAGCGGAGAAGCGGTTTTGTAAAGTGTTTAACCGGACGGACGTGTCCGTAAGCATCACACAAAGCCGTTTTGAAGCACCACGTGTGATCTTTTAATGGAATCATACAAATTGAGCCACCAACGTACAAATAAGCAAGTTTAGTGACGTTCATTGGCAGTAATTGTCACTCCCAAACAATTCAATCCAGCATTGCGTTCACTGACAAGTTCGTGGAACCTGAGTGTGAACTCCACAAAACGATGTAACTTGAAAAGCGAAACATTGAGGATTGTTAACGGCACAGGAATCCGACAACGTCATCAGACAATGCAAGCACAGTCTGAACACAGCATCCACGAGGTATCCCAAGTACCACGTGATGAGGAATAAATATCTCAACAACCATTCCTTCTCTTTCAACAGTGAACTCACACAAGCAACAATTAACAACTACAGTAGTTTTCCATCACAGATTGAATAAAGTCCTTCCTCCGTCACAATGCATGAGCTCCACATTGCTGTTGCACCGAAAGACATCAAGACCACAAAGCCTTCATCATCAAGCTCGATGTCCGACTCGTCGGACGGCGTATCTAACATGGAACCGTAATCTCGGAACCACTTTTCGTCTGAACAAAACCCACAGCACAGGTTCCTCCTGCTGCCTCCAACGTTCTGACTTCTCGCCTCCGGCGGCATCACCGGTCTCATGAAGACGTAACCCGAGTTAGACGAGGCTCCGCGACTGTCCGAGCTTTTCCCTCGAGCCTTTTGAGTGTCTGTCGACTCGACGTGAACGGACGTTTCATCGTTCGCTGTGCTTCGAACATCGAGCGGTTTCTGCACCTCCGGTGCCATGACCGCTCTGGAGACGCCATCTGGGTGGTCGCTGGTCTTGGTAATCGAGGTCATGACCGGATGTATGGACGTTCTGCAGCCGAACTCCTCGAGAGAGTATTTCAAAGCCGCGGCAGCTTAAAAATAGGGAGTAAAAAAACGTTTTTCCAAAACGATCACATCACAGTGAAGTTTGAGAGATCAATGACCGGTTGAGACTGGGATCGTAAACAACCTCTTGGCAATGAACCTGCACACACACCTTCCATCTCGCCCTGCATCGTCAGAGTGGTGTTCAGCAACGTTTTCAGCAGGTCATCTGCAACTGCACTGCTTTCCATCTGAGTCAGACAACGAGGCAAACACAACAATGTTTTCCAAAATTGCGACAATAAATACAGCACAATTGAAGGAGAAAATGAAGATTTTCCTGATTTAATTCCGTTGAAGGAACAGATGGATCTACCTTGACACGCAGGGAGTTCTTTCCACCTTTCGAAGTCTTGCCCATCTTCATCACCAGGCAGCTACCACGGGTCTTGAAGGACTCTACGGTCGTCAAGTGAAGAGATATGGCACCTATGGGACAAAAGGGGAAGATCAGGAAGAACGAAAATGGGAAAAAGAAATGTGAGCTGAAGTTGGGAAACTTTTTTTCAAGTTTGGCCGACGGATGAGTTTGGCCTCCCAAACTGACGTATGAGGTCGTTACCCCCCCCCCAACCCCCACTCACTCCAAACCTAAAGGTGTTTCACAGTGACCTTTCTGGCACCGATTCAGGTGACAAAGAGCAATTTGCTGCTTCTGCACCAAAAGGTGACCTCGGGGCAGCGAGGAAGCTCAGGTGTCACACACTGAGGTCGTCAGCAAAGCCTGATGGCCTACCTTTCCAAAGGTTCCCAAGTGGAGTTCCCATTCGTACAAAATGCACCTCGTGCTGGCTCAGGAACATCTAGTACTTAGCCAGAGAGAGCAACGGCTCCGATCGCTTCATTCGCAGAGGTGTGCACTCCACGTTTAAGGGCCAAACATCGAGCATCTGCTCCCCATTAATGGGATCACTACCTGCGGACAACGTTCAACTTTGAACCACAAAAAGGTTTATGACAAACAATGGAGAATACACGTCTTTACAACTGAAAAATAGCAAAAAAAAGTCCAAAATTTTACCAGATTATAAATACCTCAACTACTGGGCCCCTTCCCACCTCTTCCTCAACTCATTATTCCTTCATCCTCTCCACTCATCACCTCCACCAAGCTCCTTCATCACTTGGCCCCCTCAGTACCCCTCCTCCATGCCCTCTCCTACCCCTTCACACTGTTCCCCCTCTACCATAACCCCCCTCTCCTACCCCTTCACACTGTTCCCCCTCTACCATAACCCCCCTCTCCTTCCCCCCGCTCTGCCACACATTATCACTCAGCTCCCTTTGACCACACATTCTAATTCCAGAAACAATACCTTTAACGAAAGGTCCCAACGTCCACATCCACACCTGGAACTCCACCACGGTTGACGCGCGCACTGTGAGAACACGTTCCGGAGTGGCGAGCACCAACTCCAACAGATTGTGCGAATCCAACCGTTGGACAAGCAGCTCGCAAGCATCGAGGGCGAGACTCCCACGAGGGGTTTCCT
Organism: Eptatretus burgeri; assembly: GCF_056783735.1. NCBI lineage: Eukaryota > Metazoa > Chordata > Myxini > Myxiniformes > Myxinidae > Eptatretus > Eptatretus burgeri. The sequence continues at coordinate 614,049 of NW_028225102.1, forward strand.
TTGGGTCGAGCCACTGGGTCCGGGTATCGAACCACTCCAGGAGAAGCTCCGCCTCGCGGGGACGTTCGTCAGTGCCAGGGTCTGTGCGGGAGGTACGCAGCACGAAGTACCGGCTATTTCCCGAATTCGTTTTCTTTAAGTAACTGCATAAATGAAGTTCCATGCCCCACGCCAGACTCATGGCGAATTATTCAGAATTTCACATCAAAACGCGCCCAAATCCCTTTATTTATATATACCTTGCACTTGACACCTGCACTCCATTGATACACTCCACAGGTGTGTCAGATGTCATTTGTGAAGGTGTTGATGTTTTCCTGGTTCCCTTCATGCTCGAGTAAGTCATCGAGCCACACAGCCCACGACCCCCAAGTGACGGCATACTCCATGGTATAATGGTAACACTGTTGTCTCAACTTCATTGATTAGTGGTTTGAATCTTCCCCGAATCTGTTTTTTTACCTCCACCACCGAATGTGGATCGAGGGTGTTTTCACCGCTAAAAATCTGATTGTTTTACTTACACCGATCGCCTCCAAGCTGGCTATCTCACCAGCCGGTTCGTGAAAGACTTGGGTCAAATTTCCCTTCCATTCACGGTTTCTCCGAGAAGGTTGTGTTGATGGTGTCCGTGATTACATGGATACTCTCATTCATCCTCCCTGCATTAAAACTGTTACAATCCAATTTGCGACCCACAAACAAATCGACTTACCAACAGGGTTCACGTAATGGCAACCCACCCAGCTTAACTCTTGAAAAGGAACTTCTTTGGCAGCACCGACGCCCCGTACCAGAGTTCGGTACATCAGAATCAATCATTTTAGCAAGAATATCGAAACCCATAAGTTGTCGTTCATGTCTCGTCATTCCTTCCTTCTCATCATCACCACTTCACCATTCATTCCACTCGATCCAATCGTGTTCTTCCCGTTAAATATCCGTCCGCAGAACGACCTTCTTCACCCCGTTGAGATGCCACATCATTTAGAAAGAGAAAACCACAACAAGGTTCAGTACAAGACGTTTGTCAACCGTTTATTTGTGATTGTCAAAGTTACCTCTTGATTTACCCATGTCCCCCGAGCCCTTGTCCCCCGAGCCCGTCCTCCCTCGAGCCCGTCCTCCGCCAAGCCATTACAATGTTCATTACAGACAGAGCCCAGAACTCTGTTCCTTACAGACAGAGTCCTTCACCATGTTCCTTTCAGAGACCATAACTATGTTCCTTGAAGATTCCGCAACAATGTTCCTTGCAGACAAAGCCTTGAAACAAAACAGCAAAACACACACAAACACACAATGGCTCGATATCACTGTGCTGGTAATTTCCTGGTGATTATAACAACATACTGTATGTTCAATGACAAATGAAAAACATCATTCCAAACATAAAACGAATCGTCAACTCTGATCAGGCAAATACTAACTCAGTGTTGAAACTTCACCGCCAAGAGCCAAACAACAACAAACAATCGTTAAACATTTCAAAATGTTACTTTATATCAAAGAGAGATCCTTTATTGTGACAAATGACACATTTGATCGTTAATTCAAGTTGGTGAAGGCTTGAACACAGGACTCTTGTTACAAGGCAGCCACTTTCCCAATAAGCCAACCCCAGGGTTGTATGTGTCATTAAATTGTTCTAATACTTGTTTGAGTTGATTTGGGGGATGATTTCGAATGGTTCTGTTCACGAAATATTTTCCTCCACCTGGATTAGTTGAGTCCAAATTAACGTTCAATTTCTTCTCCCAATAAATCGATTAATGTTGAATATATTTTTTAATTTTGGGTTACGTGCACGAGCCCAGAGACAAAGTAACTTCCTCAAATTGGAATTAACATCGTAGCTTCAGTTGTTATTGAGGGAGGTCGGGCTACAGTTTTACATTGTTTTGAGAGAGGAACAACGAGAAGAAGAAGAAGTACAAATTGGCGATTTTGTGATCTCTCATTGTGCTACTTTAGCGGTGTATTTTGGCCTCTTTTTAAGTCTTGATTGTGCAGAAAACGCTTGAGAATAAAAGTTATGGCATATAAATGCTTATGAGTTCACTGTGTGGCAGTTTATGAGTGTACATTGTGTCCACATTTGAATGGGCAGCCCTTTTTACCCCCTCTCTTTCCTCTACATGAAGCACCACGGTATTCCATGATACTTAAAATTGAAATAAAACAACGATTTTAAAGGTTGCAGAAAAAAGATTTGGAAGTTTACCGCCGTTGATGCAAAATCTGTTACGAACACGTTAAATTAGTTCATCGTACCTGTTGTTTGTATCCTTTATGAAATCATCATGAAAATAAGTTTCCTGTTTGGAATGATTTTCAATTCGTTTCACTACCAGACAGGCAGACAGAGGAGAAACATCATCTCACTCCTCTGCCGTTTTATCGAACCTTGGCTCTCAACTTGTCCGGACCGCACATGTACACAAACTCGTCTTTCTATTCACATTCCGATTCATGTTCAAAATATAACATTCCATTTGAAGAAGCTGTTCCTCGATCATCAACTGAAGTTTGTGGACAGAAGGGCAAACAGACAGACACAAATGAACCAATTGCTTCATCTCGTTTTTCGGTTCGTGTGCACAGGGTAATGAAATGTAAACTCAGGAAGACTTCTGTGTTGAAGATGAGGTAAACATCCTCACTCTCACAATCTGTTGATCATTCAACAACTACTGGATTGATCCGGGGCTCAAATCCAAATGGATCAATGGGAACAGAGATGTTTATCTATCTATCTATCTATATATTACTAAAACTCTCATCTTGAATATATGTATGTATGTATGTATGTTTCTGAAATACAGCCAAAATGGTACACGATAGTGCAAACATTTTTGGCCCACCTTACTCACCATTCAGCTGCGTTGTGCAGAATCAAGTTTTGTTCGAATCGGGCAACGAAAAAAATTATTTAAAAAATCAATTCTCGATTCAGTCAAGTTCTCCGCGTTGTGTATCCGATGGTTCGATTGGATTGGGCGGGAACACGTTCTGGTCGGACACGAGGAGTTTATTCCAATAAAACTGAGGGGACAAACCAATGGAAGAGTTGTCTACAAACACGACGTGAGAGTGCCGGACACGAGTGACAAACCCTTTCATTAACACGAGGTATATATATATATATATATATATATATATATATATATATATATATATATATATATATATATATATATATATATATATATATATATATATATATATATATATATATATATATATATATATATATAAAGATGGTGGCCCCAACCCACACAAGCCAACCGCATGGGCCCACAATGCATCACTCGTTCATCGGTTCATGCTAATTACAGTAAAACCACAACATTCACGGTTGGGAATGGGTGGGGGGGGGGGGTTCGTTCTAAAAAATTCCCCGAATGTCGAATACACGAATGCCGGAGCATTGTTTCAATGGGAAGAGGGCACAGAGGGGTTCCAGGTGGTTCGTCATTCATGAGCTTATGAGATGGCACGTCGTCCGTCCGTCCGGAAACACTTACGACTTCTTCTCTGAAACTACACACACGACTCCGATGAAACTTGACTCCAACCTTCATCATCCATGATGTACCAAAGATTGTTTATGCCGTTAAATAATTCCAGGTTGAAGGGGGTCCATTCCAGGATTTCCCCCCAAAATAGGTATTTGCTTTCTTCTCACAAACGACGCACACAATTCTGATGAATCTTCACGACAACCTTCATCACCCTTGATGTACCAAAGTTTGTTCACAACATCAGAAAAATTGGGGTCTAAGGGGATGTAAGGGGGGTTTCCCCCCCCCCAAAAAAAAAATAGGTGTCTGCTTTCTTCTCTGAAACCGCACACACAGTTTCGATGAAACTTGACCACAACCTTGATCACCTGTGATGTACCAAGGTGTGTTTATGGCATAAATTAAAAATCCGTCGGTATTTACTTTCTTCTCTGTTATATATTTTGTGGGTCATCCATGCCTACCTGCGGTTCCTTGGTTATCTTGTCGAGCCGCCACCAGGTGAGTACCCAAGGGTATTGCCCCTATGTTTTTTTTGATCCGTTCTGCTTGAGCTCAAAGCTGGTTTTAATATTAGATGCATGATTTGTAAATACTTCCATGTGAATTACTAAAATGCAAAGAACATGCAAGAAACTTTTTTTTATAGGTATGGCTCAGTCTCCTCACCCGATGAGACCTCCAAAAATGACTTCAGATCAAATCAACACATATGCTTTGCTGGATCTCATGGAGAAAACCGGATACAACATAATCCAGGAAAAGGGAGAGCGGCGGTTTGGGCCCCCACCTGGTATGCATATCTATTCATTCAGTCGGAATTTATAAGTTATCACTCATTCATCACATTGACTAAGTTCTTCGGAAGAAAACATCAAAATTGTCCTTCAAGCTGTTCATAACATTCCATCAGTCTTGAACCAATTGTGACCATCGGAGAAAACTGCTCTTTTATACAGATATATTCTGCCAGACTGCTGATGAACTGAGACACAATGTCGATTGGATAGAAAAGAATGGTAATAACAGGGTTCGGTTCCAAACAGCTTTCTCCTCTCGATACTGAACAGGCTTTTTATTACAATACACGAGCAAAGATACCGGGGCATTGCCCAACGCCAGGCAATGCCTTGTCTCTCTTCCCACCCCTCCCCCTCCCTCCTCCCACCACATCCCCTCCCTCTGGACTCCCATCCCACCCCTTCCTCTCCCTCCTCCCACCTCCTCCCTTTCTCTCTCACCTCCACCTTGTCCATCCCTCATCCCACAAAGGACGCAACAGAACAAAAGGAACAGCAGAAAGAGATGGGGGAAACACCAATAACATGGCCGAGTGACAAAATCGAAGGAGAATTACAAACAAGGGATGTGAGTAAGATTGAGAGACAGGAGAGTTTGCAGGGGGTGGACAAGATGGATACTGAAGCAAACTCGAGGAAAAGAACATGGTTTTGGATTGGGGATGATCTGAGATGGTGGTGAACAGCTGTCTTGAAGACTTGGATGAAAGAATGGGATTTAAGAGAACTTATAGAAGTTGGTTCAACAGGTGGGAAAAGGAACCAAATAAATGGAGGTGAGCAGTGATTCTGGATTTTGAGAGATTCACCAGAAGGGTGTTGCAGGTGGACCACATGCACCCTGCAGAAACATGGGGAGGGGGGGATGCACTGGGATGGGAGACAAAGCACAGAGAGGGCTGTGTGTTAAAGACCAGAAAGGAGGCGGTAGAACGCAGAGAGACCACCGACCTGTCTGTGATGGTAAAGTGATAGGCCCATAGACTGAACTTCATCACGCGAGATTGCAGTGATCTTGAATTCCTTGGATTCCACGGTGTCAAGCTCAGCAAGGTGGGAGGCAGGCGTCGAGCCCAGAGGGGATGGCAGTGCTCCATCAAGCTCCAGATGAAGGCCTTGTTCAGGAGTGCCAAGGAAGAACTTTGCACAACGGAGGATGCCCATTCAGCGACTAGCTTTGGAAACCAATTTAGAGATGTGGTTTTCCCAAGAAAGTTCATGGCTGATCGTCAGACCGAAACGTTTAAGTGACTGAACTTCTTCAAGACGATTGTTAAGAAAGTAAATGTGGAGGGGTGATTGACAGACAGTCCTTTCATAGAGAGAGAGTGAGATCTGTGAGGATTGATGACACATTCCAAGTGTTTGACCAACTCATCAGCAAAGTGCAGTCATCAGAAAAGAGAAACAAGGAAATTACAAGGAAATGGAACACAGGTGGAGGCCATTCATCCCATCATGCCTGCGTGAACACCAGACTAATTTATCAACACGAGATCCAAGGAAGAAAACACAAAAAAATGTTTTTAATTAATGAAATAAATATTTTGTTTGCTTGATATGTTTATTTATTTATTTATTTATTTTGTCGGGTTTTTTTGTCCTTCCCCTCAAGGGAGGGGTCATGGGCTGGGTTAAAAACACACACTTATCAACACCCCCACCAACAGCACTCCGTACGCAATCACCCATCAATACTTAAACTACCTAAAAGTCTTATCAACATCCCCATACCCCTCCATCTCCATAACTTCCAGGTACCTATCTAATTCCAATTTAAACTTATCTACTTTTTCTGCTGCCACTCTCTCTCCAGGGAGGCCATTCCATGCATTAACTGCTCTCTGAGTGAAAGTGCCCTGCCTTACTACCGTCCAAACTCTCCTCTTCTTTACTCTCAGGCTATGGCCCTGAGTTCTATCACTGCCTACTGATACTCTGTTGAATAATTCATATGCACTTATTTTATCTAAACCCTTTATTATCCTAAACAGCTCTATCATATCTCCTCGTAACCACCTCCTTTCTCGTGAATAAAGCCCTGTCTCCTTCAGCCGCTCCTCATAGCTGATTCTCACTCGGCCCGGAATCAATCTCGTAGTCCTGCGCTGAACCCTCTATGGCATCTATGTCCTTCCAGAACTGTGGTGAGCCGAACCACACACAATATTGTAGATGTGGACCTCACTAAATTCCTGTAAAATGTTAACACCACCTCTTTTGATTTATCATTGCTGCCCCTCCGTATACAGCCTAAAACCCTATTTGCTTTACCTGTGGCTACCTGTCACTGTGCTGCCTGCTTACCTCCCGTATATATTACCACCCCCAGATCCTTCTCCTGTGTGACACACTCCAAAATTACCCCTTGTATCCTGCAATCTCTATTTTCATTGTTCTTTCCCATCCCCAACACCTTACACTTGCTCAGGTTAAATTACATCTGCCAATCTTTTGCCCAATCTCTGTAAGTATCAATACATTCCTGAATCTGATCACTTACCCCTCTGCTATCCACCTCACCTCCAAGCTTTGTGTCATCTGCACATTTGGAAAGCTTACTCTTTACCCCACTATCCAAATCATTCATGTAAATAATGAATCGTAATGGTCCGAGTACTGATCCCTGAGGTTCCCCACTACTTACATCCTCCCAGCAAGACATCGTCCCACGAACAGTCACTCTGCTTCCTACCATTAAACCAGTTTGCAATCCCATTAGCAACCTTACCAGCCACTCCACAAGCCCTCACTTTGGCGAACAACTTCCGATGTGGTACCTTATCAAATGCCTTTTTAAAGTCTCGTTATACGATATCCATTGTCATTCCCTCATCCACCCGATCAGACACTGCTTCATTGAACTCCAAAATATTTGTTAAACAGGAACTACCCTTGATAAGCCCTTGCTGACTTCCTTTAATTAGTTTGTATCTCTTTAAATAGTTCCTCATCTGGTCCTTAATTAATGTCTCCAACACCTTCCCCACAACTGAAGTCAAACTAACAGATCTATAGTTTCCCAATTCTTTTCTGGATCCTTTCTTGAATCATGGTTTTACATTTGCTACTCTCCAATCCTCCGGTACCTGTCCTGACTTCAGGGAACTATTGAAAATATCCATTAACATCTCGCTTACCTGCTCAGCCACCTCCATCAATACTCTCGGGTGCATATTATCTGGACCTGGAGTCTTATCTACTCCAAGATTACCGAGCTGTTCCTTTACTTCCTCCACTCCAACCTGGATCTTCTGTAAAAGCCCTTTCTCACCTCCTCGATAGATACTCTCAGCCATTGGCAATTCTCCTGACTGTTCTTGTGTGAAAGTTGAAGAGAAATACCTCTTTAATAAGCCTGTCATCTCACTTTCATCACTAACCGCTCTCCCAGTGCTCTTCCTCAATGGGCCTACACTGCTCCTAACCTGTTCTTTTCCCCTGATATACTTAAAGAAAGCCTTGTTATTATGTTAATATTCTTAGCCATGTCCTTCTCATACTCTCTTTTGGCTTGCCGAGTTATTTTCTTAACTCGTCTCTGTTTACTTCGATAGTGATATAAATCTAACTCCAGTCCTATTATTTTATGAAAGGTTTTATTATATAAAGATAACGAGGGTTTTCCAGAGATTCAGAGAAATCATCAATGAAGATAAGGAATCGGACGGGGCCCAGAACACTGCCTTGGAGTACTCCAGCCTTGACAGCGAGAGGAGATGGGAGGAATCTATTGAGTGCTGCACATTGGCTGCAAGAATAGAGGAAGTCAGTCAGCCAAGTGTGCACTTTGCCTTGGATGCCATAGTCAGAGAATTTTGGAGAGCAAGGTGGGGTCCAGACTGCATGGACATCTTAAGATATCTCCAGAGAGACGGCCCTGGTCTCGTGTCTGACATTGTTGGCCTCCATCCATTGTTGGGAGAGTAGAAGCAGCATGTTCAAGGCAGAGTGAACTGCTCTGAATCCGAATTGGTGATTTGAGATGAGGCTGTTGGAGAAAAGGATGGATTTCAAATCAACTGCAATAATGGATTGATTCCATGACATTTGTGATTATTGTAAGTAAGCTGATAGGTTTGTAGTTAAGGGGGTCCTTTTTTGCACTTTGTTTGCATAAGGCAGTGATGTTGGCAGATTTTCAAGCAGATGGAATAATACCTGGGGCAAATAACACAGGTCTGCGACCAGAAAATTGTTTCATATTTATTGGGTGAATTTGATCAATTTTTACCTACTGATTTCAAAAATGACAAAGATTATCCTATCACGTATAGTTTCTTCACAAAATCGGTCATTGCGTTTTACCAGTGTACCCAAGTTTGATTATTGTGTTTTACTATTTTATCCGAATGTAATATCCCCTTTCTCTAATCCCATTACTTTTTCTTTACAGATCTGTACATGATTGGAAACAATAATGGCTTCGAGAGGATGTGCAACGAGCCCGGCCAAATTTTGTAACATTTGTGGCGAGTTTATGACTAAGAAACGTCAGAGATACATTACTTACTTTGTTAAAAATCTTACTATGCCTACTTTGGTGTGAAATTAGGAGACCAAGATAAGACATGGGCTCCTCATAAGGTCTGCTCAATTTGTGTTGAAGAACTAAGACAATGGACAAAATGTACAAAGAAGTCTTTTCGTTTTGGGGTTCCAATGATATGGAGAGAGCCTAAAAATCACAGTGATGGCTGCCACTTTTGCTCATGTGAGGTACAAGGACACAATTCAAAGAGTGTGAAAAACATTGTTTATCCAAATCTCCCATTTGCATTGCGACCTGTTGCCCATGGACCAGATGTTCCAGTCCCATCACCACCAGGAAACCTTGAAGACATACACTTAAGTTCTGAGTCAGAAAGCAGCAATAGCAATGATGATGTAGACTTCAATAGTGGTAAAAGTGAAGAACCTCAACTATTCAACCAGTGTGAATTAAATGATCAAGTGAGGGACTTGGGACTTGCAAAGGTGTCAGCAGAGCTTTTAGGCTCCAGACTTAAATCCAAGAGTCTTTTAGCTCCTGGTGCATCATTCTCTTGGTATCTTCCCGAGAAAAAGTGTTTGTTCCGTATTTTGCTCAAGAAAATGATTTGGTTTATTGTACAGATCCATCAGGACTAATAGAAACGTTTGGCATAAGTTACAGCCCTGATGAATGGAGACTCTTTATTGACTCTTCAAAGAGAAGTCTTAAAGCAGTTCTTTTGCATAATGGTAATAAATATGCTTCCATCCCTGTTGGACACTCAGTGATCATGAAGGAGACACATGAAAATTTGGTGTAACTCTTAAACATGATTAAATACAAAGATCACGACTGGATGATTTGCGGTGACTTGAAGATAATTTGCATGTTACTTGGACAACAGTCAGGCTACACAAAGTTTCCTTGTTTCTTGTGTGAGTGGGATAGTAGAGCCAGGGACCTCCATTGGTCTCAAAAACAATGACCAAGTAGGGATACGCTTACACCAGGGACAAAGAACATCCTTCAAGAAAGCTTGGTGAATCCGAAAAGGGTTCTTTTGCCTCCTCCACATATAAAACTTGGCCTGATGAACAATTTGTAAAAGCTTTGCCACAGGATGCAGAAGGCTTCAAGTATTTGCGTAGTAAGTTTCCTGCTCTATCAGATGCCAAGGTTAAAGAGGGTGTATTTGTTGGACCAGATATAAGAAAACTCGTCAAGGATGAAAATTTTGTGAACTCTCTTCGTGATCCTGAAAAAGATGCATGGATTAGTTTGAAAGATGTGATGAAGAACTTCTTGGATAATTACAAGGATCCAAACTACAAAGACATCGTGGGAGGAATGCAAGAAAAGTTCGAGGCCTTAGGATGTAAAATGAGCCTTAAAGTTCATTTCCTACATGCCCATTTGGATTACTTTCCTGAAAATCTCGGGGATATGAGTGAAGAACAAGGGGAAAGGTTTCATCAAGATATGAAGGAGATGGAAAGAAGATATCAGGGAAGATGGAATGTCAGTATAATGGCCGACGACTGCTGGATGTTGCATCGTGAAAGTCCACCAAATGCTCACAAACGAAAAAGTTCCAGGTGTAGTTTTCAAGTGAGAAAGAAGAGATTTTGAGGTGCTGAAACTAAAAAATGATTGGAGCACTTGGAAGAATCTATTGTCTTACTTTGTAATTGCATTTGTGCCATTTCTCTTTGCTAAATAGAACACCAAATTTCTTATCCCGCCCCCTCCTGGATGGAGGGAGCGGGATATTGTAATCGTCCGGTTTGTTTGTCTGTTTGTTTGTCTCTTGGCTGATCTTCGAGCACCCTTATTCTGGACATTTCCATCTGTCTGTCTGTCCGCGAAACTTTGGTCAAGCCTCAGGGCTAAACCACTCAACCGATTCCAATGAAATTTGGGAGGTAGGACCAATATTTCTGGGAATCGTGTGCTTTCGAATATGGGACCCCGGGCCCCAGCAACGGCATAGCAACGGCCCTTTAAAGTGGTCGAAAAATCGAAGCTTAGAGTTCTGTGCGCAATCCATCTCGGTCCCTTCATGCCAATTTGCAGCCCTTACAAAAAATATTTGGAGGAGATAGGTTTTGGGCGAGTACATGTCAAACATTTCAGAAATGGTTAATTGCAAATATCTCCAAGAGAAAGAGTCTGATTTTGATGAAACTTGGGTGAAATGTGTACAATGTGGCTCGCATGTACACAAAAATGAATGGTTGCTATCCACACCTTCGTTGCTTAGCAACAGTTAAAATACTTTATCGTACATCGTACACTTATTGTGGACTGTACAAAAAAATCAATACCTCCGAAACTGGACCTCCGAGGGACCTGTTTTTTTTATGTGCCCAAGGAGAATGTCTTACAGCATCATATAAAAAAATAAAATCTTTCGCGAATAGATAAATGGAATTACCAGGGCTGCCATTTGTTAGAGTCTCTTTGGAAACATGCCTGAAATTTCACAAGGCGGGTTTCTGGGCGCAAACTAAGAGGGCTGTGATAATCATATTTATTGTGCTAAATTGATTGATAGCATGGACATGAATATCGGCTTGTCGTGTCGGCCAGCTTTCCATCGAGAGCGAGCAGCCATGTCGCCTTCCGGCTTGTTCTATTTGTCACTTATAATCCTACCCATTCCGAAAGTGAAAATGCATATTTGTGAAGATCGGTAGGGTTCGAAGTTTTGGGGGTCATGGCCATCGGTCAAAATTACAAATTTTCCATTAAAACTAAAACATGGTTACGAAAATACAACTTTACGGGAAAACGGCTGGATCAAACATTGTCAAATTGTATCCACTGGTGGGTAATGAACCTCTGACGACCCCATTAACTTTTGGGTCCAATTAGGTCAAAGGTCAAGGTCAGGTCACGAAAAGGTCAAAATCTTTTTCGCTCATAACTTCGTCCAAAATGGTTTAATTGACTTTAAACTAAAACTAAAATATTCCTTATTCTATTCCTTATAATCAACATTCAGGTTAAGGATGTATCAGATTAAAATTTGATCCCCAAAATAACTTTATGCCTTAAATGGGCGGGATTTGTTGTGCCTGGCACCACTTGTTTATATTAGTTTCATTTTGTCTTACCATATGGGAATTTACCTAAAATTCTTGCATATTTCATCATCGATTTGTAAGAAAACCTGACGTGATGGAGAAAAACTGTTTTGATATTTCGAATTAGCACCCCAAAAATATATAGAGTAACATAAAATTATCCAAACAATTTTTTTTAAGTTCCATTTTGCAGACCTGTGTTATAATCGGTTGGAACGGGCAGAGAGAAGATGTGAAAGAGAAGCTTGGTATGTTTTTAGGAGACGTGAACTGATGCCGTCCGGTCCAGTTGCAGAATCAGAGTCGAAGGTTGCCAGAAACTTATCCATCTTCTCAGGTGAAAAAGACAGAGTCCAGGAGCAGTTGGGTATGACAGTTGGAGCAATTGGGTGTGGGGTGGGTACAGACACCAAGGCGTTGGGGACACAGGATTTGCACAGGATTTGGAAGCAAACACATTATTGAGGCATTCGGCCTTCTGACGAGTGGTCGGCTGTGGTGCCTTTTGAAGAGAGAGAAGAGGGGCAGCATACTCCAGAGACAGACCTAACAAGGTGCCACAAGGTTTTAGAGGAGGAAAACCAGTTTGAAAGTTCAATCTTAAGGTTGGACAGATGTTTTCTGGCTCTCCTGAGAGTTGACACGCGCTCCTTGGGGCTTGTGGAAAGCACTGACATTGCCTTAGGTCGGGTTTTCCTTCCAGAAAGAGAAAGCTAGTTGTTTAAAAGCAACTGCCTCACCATATGATTCAGTGTAATATCGGTGGAAAAGGGTGGGGGGGGGGCTTGCTGAAGGCGAGATTGGATGGATTTGTGCAAAAGAGAGAGCAGGTTTCTGTGGAAGAATTCCAAGGCTGAGTTCATATCAGGGGTGGCAGATATAGGAGACCAATCCTGAAGTGAGATGGCTGCTTGCAGTCCCTGCCAGTTTCCCTGAGTGAACTGCCAGACTCACCGGCACGAAGGTGGATCTCCGAGAATATCCAGAGAGAGAGGTTTACTCTCACAAGCAGATGATCAGATGAACAAATTGGAGTACATGAAGACCACGAGACATTTTAATGAAAGTTTGTGATCACTAAGTCCAAAGGCGAGGATTTGCCAATGGTAGAAATCCGGGTTGGAAAGCTCACAGATCGAGTCGTCTCATGGAGTGGAGTCCCTTTGCTCAAGTTCCATAGCTGGTCAGAGAGGTTTCAACACCGAGTCAATTATGGTGACAATTTGTATCACCACATATGAGGAAGCGAGAGTTGGGATGAGTGGTTAAAAGTTAGTCCATGTTGTCTGAGAGAGGTTTGGAGGACGGTACAACACACAAATAAACAGGAGGTTGGAATGGAAGCGAAAACACAGCCAAAAACAAAAATCCATTTTGTCACGGTCACACTATAAATACCACCCAGAGAAAAACACCGCCGACACATGTCCGGAGATAAAACAGCCTGGAGACAAACACTGCCCGGACACGTCTGGAGGCAAGCCGTCCGGAGACAAACACTGCCCGGACACGTCCAGAGACAAACTCCAGTCCGCACATAAACAATGCCCGGGCACGTTTGGAGACAAACACCACCCGGACGTTTCCGGAGCTAAGCTGTCTGGAGACAAACAACGTTCGGACATGTCCGGAGACAAACTCCCGGAGATAAACACCACCCGGACGTCTCCGGAGACAAACTCCTTTCTGGATGGAAACACCGTCCTCACACATTCGGACACAAACACCGTCCGTGCGCATCCGGAGTCAAGCTGCCTGGAGACAAATACAGCTTGGACACATCCGGAGACAAACTCCCTATTGACATAAACACCGCCCTCCACTCCATCACAGCTCCCTCCAAGGACCGATTTCCTTTGATCTGCGATGTACTCGCGACCTGAGGCCCGACCTCACCAAACGAAATGGGTACTCGCTCATCCCTCCCCTCCTCGAGTGCGGAACGGGGCTTAAACCCCGTTATGAGGTCTCAGGTAAACGAACCACCCAACATTCCGTTCTCTCGTCCCCATTCCCCTTATTTGAGGGTTCGTCGCGATCAGGGGCCAGACAGAGGAAGGTGATACACAAAACATTTCGGATTGTCCGCAAAATGGCGGAAGACGTGAGTGACGAGGATCACGTGGTGCCAAAACAGCGGGCGAGTCACAAAAACCGGACTGGACATATCCGGAGACAAACTCCCATCCGGACATAACCACCATCCGGATATGACCAGAGAGAGAGAGGGGGAGGGGAGAGTGAGAGAGGTGTGGGAGGAGGGTGCTGCACTGTATTGGGAGGTGGAAGAGCAAGGATGGGACAAAGAGAGAGAGAGAGGGGTGGGGGTAGGGGAGTTAGCAGAGAGAATATGTGATGCTTTTTGAACACACACACACACACACACACACACACACACACACACACACACACACACACACACACACACACACACACACACACACACACACACACACACACACACACACACACACAAACATATGCACAGACACACACATTGACATTTATAAGTATAGATGGGGAAATTCGTTTTAATTTACACGTTTTTCAATTATATGACAATCTTCAAGAACACAGCTTTTGTGTAAATTGAGAGGTTGCTGTATCTGTACATGGAAGCTGAATCTAAAACTGCCACTCGTTATTCTCAAGATCTCGAGCCGTTCATCAGAATGGCTGATGTTTAATTATGTGTGTTGGTACAACGGAAATGTTATTTCGAGTGTTTTTTTTAATGACCAAGCCTTTATTTCGTTAGACTGGATTGGTCCTCCACCTCCACGGGACTGTGAGGTCTTCGTCAAGAAGATCCCTCGTGATGCATTTGAGGATGAACTTGTGCCGGTATTTGGAAGTATCGGTCAGATATACGAGCTTCGACTCATGATGCAGTTCAGTGGGGAGAACCGTGGCTTCGGTGTTGTGACGTACACAAATCGGAAGGTTGGTACATGGTGAGAAATGGAGTGAAAAACTCTGTTGAAGATGAAAACTATTTTTAAAGACCAAATACATTAATATCCTTCATTTAATATTCGGAGTTATTTTAAAGATGAATTTATGAATGGCATTTCGGAATTCCTATTCTGAGTCCAAAAGCCTGTTTGTGGAAACCCAGCTTTTGTTTTTCGACACATTTTTTTATCAAGCAAGTGCTCGCAAGCAACCAAGACCTGTTCAAGTAAGTACGACCTGTTTGGCTTTCCTGTCTGACCACAAAGCTCATTATGCTGTGATATGCGGTTCAAATCTCAGATGCTTTGTTGATTTGTCCATCAAAATAATAACATGCTTTTTTCGTCTACTCGTCCATCCGTCTGTGTCTAACATTCCGTTCCACCCATTGGTTGGACAGCTTGCCTGACTCCACTCCCAATTTCAACCTGATGACAAATCATATGGCCACCATGTTGATGCTTACCGTTTTACGAAGCCAAATATATTGTCACAGATATGGTGTTTGAGGCTCACCACGAAGGGAAGCACCCGGGTCCCTCGCAAACGCCCGGTACTTAGGCCATCGAGCACGGATAACTCATGCGCTGGCTGGTTGCTAATCAACCACAAGCGCCGATTGGTATCACCAATCCTGGCAGGGTTCACACAACTTGGCGTGTTGCCGTTTCCAGTGGAGTGGCAGAATCAAGGGGGATCTCGTGCCCTCGATGCGTACCTGAGTTGACTTACTGTATCAGATGCAGCCGAACGGAGCTGCCAAGTATGCACCGGCTGACAAGAGCAAATTAGTGGGGTAAAACTTCCCAGCTAACGATACATGTGGACCATGCTCGACCAATTGGGAAACGACACCCCCAGCTGGGAACATTTATACAAGCAAGTTTATGACGACAAGTGAAGCAACAGAAATGCAAATATTTACAAAATAACAAGATAGACAAGGCTGAACTATACTGATATAACTAACTTACAAACTTAGCTTCCATGATTAACAAGCGCCATCAGAAACATACACTGTGGAAAGTTAAAGAGCAAGAAAGAGAAAGTTTTAGGTGGTTAGCAACCTCTTTGTTACCAGGCGCGGTCGAAGGACCAACGCAACCCAGTCGCTGAGGAGGGGGGAAGGAGGGAAGAAAACTGAGGGTATTTAATGGTGCATGGTCGGAGGAGGTGTGATGAGGGTTGCAGTGGGATGAGGTGTGATGAGGGTTGCAGAAAATTAAAATGTAAAGAAGTGCATTTCTGTGGGGTCACTCTGAAAAGAATGGGTGTTCTGGACTTGCCCTCGCTGATCGCTCTGATGCATCCACAGCAGACGAGAGGGAAAACAAGAGACAGAACATGTGAGAAGATGGCTCTTACGTGAAAGACTATCTGTGCGTGTGAATGTTTTATCGGCTTGGCCCTAATAAATGTGCCAGTGATCCACCCAATGATCGGGTTGCTTTTATATAACTTACAAATTACAATGTTATTATTTATAAACTTCATTTTGTGCACTTAAATTTTGAAATCACAGTGCAGGAGTATCTGAGTACCAGTTATGTGAACTCCTGGTCCGAGCGTTGAGGTTCAAGTATGGCTAAGGTCTGAGGTGATGTGGCATTGGAGAATGGCATGAAGTTTGAATGAGGTTTTGGTGGCATCTGCTAATAAGCTGTTTGCGTGTATGCACGAGATAAAAGATGGGGATAAAGACATATCTGAAGGCCCACGCAACGCATATGATCCATAAACCCACGAGACATAAGGGAAGGGCTATCTAAAACAAATACTAATGAAATAACTGTCTCGGGACCGCGATATGTTGCGTGTCATTGCCTCGGAGGGAGTGTCAGCTTCGCAGAACCGCAACAATATGTTTGATGCTGTCATATTCACAATTGCCATGACCTCACTATAAGTTTTCCCTTCAGTGTAAAACGACTCAAGTGACGGTTGAAATGATGCCAATAGGCGTCATAGGCCTTGTGAAGGTAGGCCTCAGTGATGCTGGCAGCGGTCTGTTGCCTTACACTCCCCCCAAATAACGACGTGGAATTCTCTTAAGCAGGGCATAACCCCACGTCATATGTTTTCCTCATATCTCACAGGATTGTGAGTTGGACAGGCGACAAGTCATTGAAATCATCAACAAGGTCCTGGAATCCAGAATCGCATTGGACATCAGATTTCTGACCATCAGCTCAGATTCAGACCAGGTCTCTCGACCTTGGGCATGCTGCTTCTGCTCTCCCAACAATGGTTGGAGTCCCTCAATGTCAGACTGAGATCAGGGCCGTCACTATAGACATATCTCAAGCATTCGATACAGTCTGGCACCCAGTCCTGCTCTCCCAAACTCTTAGCCAATGAGATGCAAGGCCAACTCCACACATGGTTTCCTGACTTCCTCCATTCAGGTTGCCAACTTGTGGCTCTCAACTGGATCCCCCTGTCAAGGCTGGAGGTCCACAATGCAGTGTTCTGGGCCCTGTCCTATTCCTAATCTTCATCAATCATCTCTCAGACTCTCAAAAAAAATCCTCCTTATCTTTTTCCTGATGACTCCACACTCCTGATGGCAGCAGCTGTTTCCTTCTTTGCAAACCATGATAGAATAGGAACACTTGGAATATGTCTATCAATTCTGAGAAATCCCACACACTCACTGCCTCTCTCCGAAAGGACGTCTGGCAAACACTCCCGTCTACTTTCTTTCACAATTTTTTGGAAGAAGTTCAGTCACTCAAACTTTTGGGTCTCACAATGATCTTCCTTGGGCAAACCACACTCCTAAATTAGCCTCCGAAGCCAGTCGCCGACTGGGCATCCTCTGTCGTGCATAGTCCTTCCTTGGCACACCTGAACTCTAATCCACCGACTGGTGCAAGGCCTTTTGAAGGAGTACTGCTCTCTTTTGGCTGGCGCCCCTGCCTCACACGTTGCTGAGCTTGATGCTGCGGAAATGGAATCCTCCAAGATCATTGGAACCTCCTGTGATGAAGCTGAGTCGATGGGCCTTTCACTTTCAAATCAGAAACAGGTGGTGGTCTCTCTGTCTTCTACCACCTCCTTTCTGGTCTTTCACACTCTGCTCTTTCTACGCTTTGTCCCTCCTCCCCCAGGTTTCTGCAGGATGCACAAGGTCTACCTACAGTCCCTCCTGGTGAAACTCCCAAAATCCAGAATCACTGCTTACCTCCCTCCACTCATTCGTTCCTCTTTTCTCCTGACTGTGGAATAAATTTCCACATTCTCCTCAATCTCATTTGTTTCTCCAGGTTTTCAATACAGCAATTCACCACCACCTCAGATCATCCCATACCTAAAACGATGATCTTCTCTACCGCCATTAACTCTCCTCAAGCCCACCTCTTTCCAACTTTCCTGTTTTCCTCCCTGATAGTTTGCTTCAGTATTCATGTTGTCCACCCCATGTCCTCCCCTCATTCTAATTCTTCCTCACATCCCTCATCTTCGAAGTGTCTCTCCATTTTCTCCCTCAACCCTGCCGTTGTGTGTTTCCCCCTCTTCTTCTATTGTACTTTTGTTCTGTTGCGTCCTGATCCGCTCTCTGTTCTAGCTCATTGAACGAGCCTCGACTCTTTCCAGTATATATCTTTAAAAAAAAAACATTCACTCATCGACTTGCAGGTGAGTTCCTGTCACGTGATTTCATGTTTGCTATTTATTGCTGAGATTGAGTTGGTTGTTTACCCTTCACAGTCCTTTCAATGTGTCCTATTAAAGCCTTCTTGTCGTATTGATTGTTATCAATATTATTTTTTTAACTGTTAATGCAGTTGACTGTCATTTTTATCTTCAACTGATCAAAGATTTATCATGAGCCAACGTTTATCCTTGTGGCATGTCCAATTTCACAGGATTCCAAGGCTGCCATTAATCTGCTCAACCACTATGAACTGAGACCGGGCCGCCCACTCGGTGTTTGTATCAACAACTGCCGTCTTTTCATCGGAGGACTACCCCGGGTGCGTTAACCCACAAAACCACTGAACCGTTTGTTTGATGGGTTGTTGTACGTTTCACTCTCCAAAATCACTTCAATGCTCATTTCCGCCTCACTCTGCAGGATAAAAGTCAAGAGGAAATTCTAGAGGAGTTAAAGAAGGTGACAAGTGGCGTAAAAAATGCGATTGTTTGTCCAGGCGTGGGGATGATACCTGCGAATCGCAACCGTGACTTTGCTTTTGTGCGGTACGATTCCCACCGATCAGCACTCTTGGCACGCAGAAAGTTACAGCCTGGTGTGTGGAACTTCTCTTGAAGCTGTTGTCTCCATCACATGAGGTTTAAAAGTGTTGAGTAATATGAGGTTTTAACTTTTGTTTTTTAAGATACAACATGGAGAGAAATTTCTTAGCCCAGACAGGTGCTCCTCTCTATTTAGATTTCTTGACCCAAGGTTTTACAATTCTTGACACTGTCAGTTATATTATTTATTAGCGATAATTGTTTCACTGTTTTAAGTGACACCTTACTTTTCTCCTTCCCCAAAAAGGATCCTTTTATCTCTGGGGGCGACCAATACAGGTCGACTGGGCCAGCCCAGAGAGGGAGGTTCACCCAGTGGTGTCTGATGTGCGAACCTTAAATGTGAAGAACTTGTCACCTGCAACGTCGGAGCAAGCGCTTCGCTCAGCGTTCGAGAGAGCTCTTCTCAATGGGGCAGGAGGTGATCGCACACATGCCGGGGCAATCGGCAAGATCACAAAGATCGGCAACCTTGCAGTCGTGGACTTCAAACGACGAGAGGATGCTCTGCGGGCACAAAACTCACTCCATGGTGCATGGCTTGACGGAGTACAGGTAGGCCGTTCGTTCCCTGGAACAAGACAACTGTCATGATATGCACAGGTGCTTGTCCATGAAGTTCATTTCCTTATTGTTTGTGCAGGTATTGTTTGTTTTTGAAGGTGTGTGTACCGGGGTCCGACAGTACTCTCCAACAATGAACATAAGTAAATAACCATTCTTTTATGGGAACTCCTGAAAGAGGAGAAACATTTTTTTCTTTCTCAAAAACTCTGAGACTGTTTTTTATTACTTTTCTTACTTTTCTATTCATGCAGTTCTTTTATTTCAGGCTTGGCCTCGATGAGGACTATTCAGTCCGTGCCTGTAGCCAGCACTGCAACATAAAAAATACAATTATTACAGATACGATTTCAAATGAGTGCTTTGGTGGTGGAGTGAATAAAGCCTTGTTGCATTACCCTTACTTGCTGTGGATTTGATTCCCGGAAGTGAGCTCTGGATTGCTGTGGAAGTGACGATCAGTGTCATGGTTTGTGGAAATAGTTGAGTGGCCCATTCTGAATTCACAAAGCCGAGTTGTTCCTGGATGCTCTCAGACAATTCTGACTGAATATGGCCACTCCAGTGACATTAAGCAAATTTGATTTGGTTTTGTTGTGGTGTGGAATTCCAGGTGGAAGTGAGTTTGGCCAGACCTGCATTCTCCCAACATGCAGCTGCTGGTGGTGGAGTTATGAACAATCGTGACGCACACAGGGAACCTGGGGAACCTCAAACACATTCCAGAATGGTGGACCACGGGATGCCTCGTCCTTTAATGAACCAGTCACAAGCAAGACTGGACAGTGTAAGCGGTGCTCCTGGAGCTACACGGCGCGTGGGTGCGGATTTTGGTGAAGCATTCTGGCGTAACCCGAATGCCGAAGAGACGGCTTTGTCACATCAAGAAATCGACTTGGCAGGCGCACGTACGGCCATAGTGCGCTTGGAGCTGTGGTGTGCTCGTCGTGGTTTCCCTCCTCCCTCATACTCACCTTTTAGCTCACCAGGTTCTACCGGACAGCAGCTCTACGGATACATGGTGAGGCTGCCAAATATTTCTGCTCAACATTGCATTATACTTGTTACTCAGTGATTTACCACTTTGTGCAGTGTTTGAGCTCCTTTTCAACAACAGACCCCTCACTGGTTTTGCTTTTCGCAGGTATACATGAATGGCTTCCCTGGAGGAATTTTCGCTCCAGATGAGGTTTGCTCAGTGCTTGATGGAGCGAAAGAACTTGCCGCACAGAACGTTTTAAACAAACTTGGTAATATCAAGTAAAATACTCATTCAAATGTTTGCCATTTGTATAAAAGAAATTGAGTTTTCCTTTGCTGTTGAAAACATCCCAGGCAAAAATTCCTTTCTGTCATAATTATCTGCAGACTAATGCAGTATGACCTCTTACCAATTATAGTATATGAGAGTACTACTCTCATATACTATAATTCTATCTGTAGCATCTTTGCCTCTGATAGACCCATGGAAGAGCAAGTTGACAATAAAAAGGCAACATACTGGTCTTGGGAGCTCCAGTTAAACACAAAAAGCAAGTAAATCAACAAACAGGAAGAGAGAGGGGAAACAACAAGGTTTTATCATTATTGATGATTCATTATAAATGGGACAGGTTCTCATTCAGCCTTTGTTGGAGTACAATTTGTATTCTTACAAAGACATCTTTCATCAATGCAGAAATAACACTAAAGCGTTCTGAAGCTTTATCAAGCTAGAATACCAGACAGGAGCAAAATAGACAAGAAAAATAGCAATCAGAGATTGCAGACCCTCTCCAGGACTTGTTTTGTGTGGTGTTTGTGTACTGGTGTGTTACGTAATTAATCAGAGACAAATTGGAACTGCCACTTTATAACTTCTGGTAGTGATGACGGTACCAAGACGTCCTGCTTTGACACAATCCCGCTTTGATTGGACACCTGATCCTGACCCATGACGTTTTTTAAATTATTATTCAATTGAATTGGAATGGGATTTAGATGAAATTCAAATCAAATGGAAGACCAAATAGGTACAGTCCTGCATTGGAGTGATCAGAAGGAACCCAAACAAGAAACAAGCAAAGATGAAGTCATCAGGAGGAACATGGATAGGATTCACATTTCAGCTGCTGCTCCTCTATCCTCAAACCCACCCAGGCACAGCCAAGTGAGCCTTATTCATAAAAAATAGTACAAACATAAAATAAAAAAATAACCCAGATCAAAAAATGTAATAATTCTGGCTGCCAGACCATCAGCTGCCGATCAAGTTTAAATTTAAAACCTGTATTCCCCATCACCACCAGATCATCAATGTGAAGTTTCAAGTCGATTGATTAAGCGGTTGCAGAGAAAACTTCATTTAATTTTTTTTAATTCAATATGGCTGCCAAACCATGTGACTTTTCAATTATTCCTGAACAAACTTGTTCACCCAAGACTTGGGGAACATTTGTGTGAAGTCTCCCCTCGATCTGCCCAGCCGTTCTGGAGAAGAGGATTTTTAATAGGTTTTCAGGTGAATCCAATATGGCTGCTAAACCATGTGACTTATGATGTAATATGCGTAAACATTTTGTTCCTCATGGATAGGCGGCCATACGTGTAAAGTTTTGCCTCGATCTGTTCAGCCACTTTAGAAGATTTTTTTTCACAATATGGCTGCCGAATCACGTGACCGATGATCATCAAAAAATTTTTGGGATTATTTTATCCCGAGATGAAGGGGTAGAGCATCACCTGTTGTCAAGTGATTCTCGTCCTGTTTAAAGGGGAATTGCGTTCCTCAAAGCCCGTCCCTCGGTGTACTGCAGTGAGAGCGGAGGTTAGTGGGTTCTTGACAGAGGAGTCCCTGTGCAGGAAAACGAAAGTCCTCCTTTCGGTACCTGTGCGGGAGGACGAAAGTCCGAGTCTTCAGGTCCTTGGTGCTTCCAGTCTTGCTCTACGGATGTGAGACTTGGACTCTGACCTGAGAAAGAGACTTAATTCCTCTGGTACCAGGTCTCTTCGGAGAATCCTTGGCTATTGCTGGTCTGGCTTTGTGTCTAACGAGCGGTTGCTGAGAGAGACTCAAATGAGATTTGTTACTTGCATCGTCCGTGAGCATCAACTGCGGATGTATGGACATGTGGAGGAGGAAAATGGGCCGACCACGTGCCTCGTGGTTGCGGCAGGTTGATCGGCATCTCAAGGAGATGGGGATGAGCCAGTTATCTGCCTGGGGATGGCCAGACGGAGGTCCCTGGAGTACTGGCAGAAAGCGGACGCAGCGACACGCATGCTCAGGCGCATGGTCCCAAACCTGACCTGACCTGTGTTTGCGAAACGACGTGAAAAGGGGTGTCGTAGACCGGGGTAATGCTGTGTGTATATAGTATATATGTACATTTATGAGGTGTGTTGGGGGTATCCTGGTTTCTTTGAACCAGGCAGGTATCCTCTTTGGACATTGCAGATCAGTTGGGAAGCCTGGTGTGTCAAAAGCCTTGAATACCTTGACTTACATCAGTTTGTGACAATTTCTGTTCATGTTGTCCCGACCTAATACAATGATATCCCTGCACCCACTCCCTCCAGGAATAAATAACCAACAGAACATGACCTCAGCCCGAGCTCCGGCTTACCAGGCCATCCCCACGTATTCCGGTGCCTCAAACCGAGGGTACCCTCGTCGCTCTTTCTCTATTGCAATGTCTGGTGCAGACAACCCTGCGAGGTGCCGTCCTTGCTTCTGCGTGCCAGGCCAAGGTACATTCATGCCAAGACAGATGAGATTTTGTGTTTCTTGCACTTGTGCATCTCCTCGTTCAAACTGAAATTGCTTGTGTAATCACCAAGCAAATTCAGTTCTGTTAATGAATCAGCAGCTCTGGTCTGTCTCAATTAAAAAAAAAAAAATTGTTGTTTTGTTGTTCTTCATCTCAAGTTTAAAAACTGTTTAATTGAAAGTGTTATTTCACCATTTATATTATGCTCAACTTTAAATAACGAAGGAACGAATTCGTGTGTTTTTATTTTTTGCAAGTTTATATTTCATCTTTTGAATTGCCTGCGCGTGCGTTTAGCCTTGATTTTTGACACGAGACACAACCTGCTGCTGAACTCCCATATTTTCACTTTTCAAAATGTTTTGCCTTGATTGTGTTTCACATTGTTGTTATACATATTGTTACATGGTTTCATTTCAATTGTGCTCCACCACATTGTTTCATCACGTTCCGTGCTTGTAACCCATCCTTGAAGAGTTCACTTTTTTTAATTCAAGGAAATGAACTTGTTTCACATGAAATAAATCTCTATCTGTTGAAGTCCTCATATCACAGGTGTTTTTGAATACAGCTCAGATCAAATACATCTCAAATGATTTTAATCAAAGAGAACTTGATGGATAAACAAACTGCACATGTTTTGTTGGCTTGATGGAACTTTGCATGATAATAGGAAATACTTTTTGTAAAAACAAAAAAATCCCAAAAAACATTCTGCAGTATGCTGTGTTCTCAGCTTTTGCAATAAATTGTTCGTTGTTATGCTTTTCGTAATTCGCAGAATCCTTTTCAAAAGCAACACGGCCTCTGTGGAGCATTTCATTGTAACCTCCTGTATTCCCTTCGGAATGAGATTTGTTTATAACAAGCAATGTTATAAAGTGTTGAATATTAAATACCTGACCTGACCAGACATGTACAAATGAAGGGTTTAAATGAAGGCACCAAATGTATCTGAAGGCAGCGTGATTCATCAATGTGTGTTCCGTTAAACTGGACATCACATCTGCCAGAATCGTCCACTTCTGCTCCCTCTCTCCTCCCGTTCCCTTTCCTTCCTTCCACTCTCCCCCCCCCTTTCCAATCTTTCTCCACTCTCCCCCCCTTCTCTCTCTCTCTCTCTCTCTCTCTCTCTCTCTCTCTCTCTCTCTCTCTCTCTCTCTCTCTCTCTCTCTCTCTCTCTCTCACTCCCCTGCCCACCGCTCTGTCTTACTCTGTCTCTGAACGTATTTGGATGGTGGTTATCTCCACATGTGTCTGGAAAGTGGTTATTTCCAGATGGACCCTACCCTCACGCTGCCTTCCCTTGCCCTACCCTCACGCTGCCTTCCCTCCCCCAATTCTTCCTCTCCCCCCCCCCCCCCCCCCACTCCTCATCGCTTCCCCTCTTTTTCTCCTTCCCCCCCTTCGTATTCCTGTCGTCCGGATGGTGGTTATCTCCAGCCGTGTTCGGATGGTGGTGGTGTCTGGACGGACCCTCCCCTCACACTGCCTTACCTTGCCCTCCTCTCATGTTGGACAGTGGTAATGCCCTGATGGTGGTTATCTCTGGACATGTCCAGACGGTGGTTATCTCCGCACATATCCGGACTGTGGTTCTCTCCTGACGTATCCGGACCGTGGTTATCTCCGTACATGTCTGTATGGTGCTTATGTCCAGATCGTGGGTTATCTCCAGACATGTCCAGATGGTGGTTATCGCCGGACGGACCCTCCCCTCACACTGGCTTCCCTTGCCCTCACCTCATGCTGCCTTCCCTTCACCCACCCCGATTCCTTCCATAAAACTATATTTATTGCGATAACAATAATCTCCCATCTTTTATAAACACTTACCTTGACAACAGTGACCGTGCCTTTATTATTGATGGAGTTTGTCTGAACAAGGAACGTGTGCACAGGGTCTCCCGGAATACCTGCATACACATGTCCCCAATGTCCAAACACACATTCATGTTCCACTCGTGTGGACACACGTTACATGAGCCATTTGCAATGTCCACGTTGATTTAACAATGTCCGGGTTTCATGGGAATGCCAGGAACATGGAACTCACCTCTCTGTCAATTTCAGCTTGAAGGATGCTGATCATTCCCTCTCGGAGTCAACGATGAACATCTCATCATGAGGCTCTTTTGGACTTTACCTGACGATCTTGCATCGAATAATTGCATTTGGTGTTTCTGGATCATCTTGGTATACAAGTGAGACGGCGAAAACCGTTGTGCCTTGATTCAAAGAAACTTCAAACTTGCACTAAAAAATAGAATAATGCCAGGTGCAATGTGATTGGCTGAGTGAGGCGAGGTGCACTGTGATTGGCTGCTCGAGGCAAGGTGCAATATGATTCGCTGCTCGAGGCTAGGTGCACTGTGATTGGTTGCGTGAAGCTATGTGCACTGTGGTTGGCTGTGTGAGGCTAGGTGCACTGTGATTGGCTCCTGCCAAGATTTAATAATGTATCGTGGAAGGTTATTGAAAGCTGATATTCAAAATCTGATTCCATATTTGACGATTGGAGCTCATGGCCTAAATAATTCTGTCGGAATCTCCAGTGAAGTTTATTTCAAGCGCAATAGGATCAAGTGGAGCTCGACAAAACCATGACATTCACCGGAAATGGCGGACCAGGAACTACTTTATTCCACGCTGCAGATCAATACGCAAGGCAATAAATACACCACAAAATAGGAAAAAACGATTTTTTAAACAACACAATATAATTAAATAATAGGGTCAATAGAAAGTGAGGTAAAATGGCTCCAAAATTAATTTGTATAAATACAAGATGGAATCTCAGTTTGTTGATTAACAGTGCTTTAACATACAACCTCTGACAGGATGACCTCGAGGTTCGCACAGTCACCTCGAAGCTCTCTGGTCTGGGTTTGAATCCCGACCCAGCAACAGAACGTCATCCTGGTGTTTCACCGGCTGGGTGAATCATCAATGTGTGTGTCGTCCCTCCGATGGACGTTAAATTGGGCGTCCTGTCTTCCAGCGTTAGTTGATCGCTTGATAGACGTTAAAGATCCCCACAGTGTCCTTCACGGAGAGTAGGTGAGCTATCGCCGGCACCGTGGCCGAATTACAAATTCCTGCCCAAAACTACAGGGGGCACTAAATCAGCACCAAGGCCATGAAGAAGAAGAAGAAGAAGAAGAAGAAGTAGAAGATTGAGAAACACTGAATTGATGGACAGACGAAGGTACATTTCATCAGACACAATGGGACGAGCAAATGGACAAACACCCGTTTATCTGTCGGATCACATGAAGAGAGCGAAACGCTTGCGCGGTGGTCTAGAGTGCAGCACACAAGCTTGTACAGGGGAGGAAACACAGGAACCTGCAAGGTGATTACACACCTCTGTGGTGGTTGTGATGTCTGTGAGAGGGTCTCGTTACTCCTAACCTCCCACTCGTGCTGTCTCATCAATGCTGTTGGTGTTTGTTCATCGCTAACCCGACAATTATCTTCATCCCTACCTCTCCCCCCCCCCAACCAAAAAAAAACAGTGTAAACACCTCATCCAACAAAGCTCCCCACGGAGCCCTCCTACCTCAACCCCAATGCCACCACGTGATTTCTCAATGTGAACGACTACACCTTCATCATGGACCACACCTGCGATCCCAACAGCCTTCCCAAGTTTACCTTGTGTTGTGGAATTGTTTCCCGATCCAGATCACGCATCACACGAGTGTTCCTGTTACCGGGTCGACAGTGAACACACCTGTGGGGTTCTGATCAGCACCAGGACCACTAATGTTGTACCTCACTTCCTCAGAGATATCAGACACACAAATTACTCAAGAGTCACAGGAGAGCACTTCAACCAATTATTAAACCACAACAGCACTCGGTAGGGCGCATTCAGTACCTCCACCAGGTGAACAGTTCACGTTTTGTGTCCACTGATTGGTGGGATCTGTATTCGGACCTGAACCGAAATCGAATTGGCTTGTTTTTGTCACCGAACCAACTCACCACCAGGTTTCATCACAACTCGTCCACAACCTTTTTGAGATAACATGATATATTGTTGCGGAAATGGGCCTTTAGTGGGTTATTAAATGTAGGATTAGCCCAGATCCCCCCTTAAATGCATGTTTAGCCAGGTTGTTTGGTAATCGGACGTTACATGTGTGTCGGGAGATGTAGCAGGCTGTCCATTGTTCATACAGTGGTGGTGTACCGAGATGCGTCTTCTTCTTCCTTCCCCCTCCGAACCAGCGCCCTGACAGAATCAGCAGCAAGACGTGCCAGCAACCCATTGGCGGAGAGCTGTTGCAAACTCGAAGGATGGACCAATCACGTGTCCCCGGGGTGGTCGGAAAGGCCCGCCCCGAAAGGCAAGGAAGGAACTGCTGTGTTTGTCTGCGATCTGCGTTATGAGGAGTGGCTTGGCCGGCTGTTCCTCCTCGGCCATGGATCCAGCCTGCAGGTCATCCAAAGGTTCATCCTGAATCCAACCACGGAGCCTCTGACTGTCCTTGCTCCATGCACGGCTCGACGACGTCTTTTCATCCCATCGATCCACCTGCAGAGTCCAACACCCAGATTAGGCCTAGTCTGGTGTGCAGGCCAGGCCTGGATTTGCATACGAGACCTTGTGGGGAGTCAGCTGGAACACACCATAGATCTTTCTCTCTTGTGCCGTCGACCTTACGGGGGCTGGATGTTCCGAGGCTGGTGCGTGAGCGGTGCCGACAAAAAGTACGTCGTCGCCGCCATCTTGCCACGCGGCATGCGCGAGCGGTGGCTGTAGGAGTACGAGCGCCATCTTGCCACGCTGCATGTTCGAGCTGGGTGTTCGAATCCGACACCATCGGCTTGTCACGAGCCGCATTCCTGCCTTCAACAATTTTCCTCTCGTCCATGAGGCACCACCAAGTACTCCGTGTCTTGTCTGCATGTTGTCCAGGCCTAAGGTTAATTTCGCTAGGGCTCCCTTCGAAACCATCGCTCCCCAGATAAGAGCGGGTTTTAGATTAATTACTACGTTCGTGATTGCTTTGCTTGTGTCGTGCTCCCCGATGTTTCCCCAATAAATCTGGTTGAGTTATACGAAAATTGCCGCCTTGAATTTATTCGTGCCACACTGAGGAACAATCGCTCGATTTGTATTTAAAACCAAACGGGCTACGGACTGGCAGACTTCGCTAGGTCTCTGACAAACCCAGTCTGGAGCCGGGGTCTATGTCCCCAACTGGTACGGCCCAGGTGTACTTTGGGATCGTGATCTGAGGCGCGTGACCCGAGACCTGTGCCGAACTCGCCGGCGTTGTAACCCCTGAGACGGCGTGCTGTTTAGTGCCGCCGAATCCTCAACAATATTTCGTTTTTGTCCCTGTCTCTCAGTGGTGAAGAATCACTTTTTAAAATAATTAAAATTCTCGGATCTGAATCCAGATCTTCCCCAAAATCAAATCAATTCGTCCTCATCGTTCACCCAAACTGTCCACCAAGTTGGCTCCGAATCCGTCCGTAACCAATGGTGGACGGAGATTTTGTTGTTCACCATCGTCTGTTTGTCCGTTTGTTTGCCCGTGAGCAGGATATCTCAAAAAGTTGTCCACGGATTCTCACGAACCTTGCGGACAGGTTGGGTTCTGATAAAGGGGCCAAAAACAATCCCGGCCAACCCCGCGAGGTTTCTGTAATAGTAGTTCTCGTGGTGGTGGTGGTGGTGGTAGCTTGGCGGTGGATCCCAGTGGCGGAAGAGTGGTGTGCGCGCCGGAGCAGCGCATCGCTGTGTCCACTTTCCAGGGGCCTCCGTGTGCACGGGGTCAAAGGGTCACGAGGCTCGTGACCTGCCCTGAACTCCACATGGACCGCCAAGCCTTCCTGTTTGATTGATTTCCATTTTCTCTCCTTCACTCATTCAACTTACAACATCCTTTCGACCTGATGGAAAAGAGATTGCTGTTGCCACACCTGACGGACAGGTGACCTCCTGTGATGTGCAGAGCACACGGCACACGGGGTGTATTGAAGGCAGACACGACCCGGCCGTGGGTCGCCAAGAGTTTGACCAAATCGCAGCTCAGCAGCTCACCAAGGGTGAGTGTGTAACATTGTTGCACACTTTATTATGAACACACAAAAGGGGTGCCACGGATTTGGTTTCATTTTTGGGTCCAGCGTTTGAGGACTATTGTTCACTTAGGAGTGGAGGTCTCAGGCCTGGTGTTGGCTCAACGGTTAAGGGAGCCAGCTTGAGATCATAGGGTCTTGAGTTTGAGCCCCCTGTCGTGCTGTTGAAATAACACCAGGTGGGTTGACTCATCCTGTCATCCTTCTGATGTCAGCGAAATTAATACCAGCTTCCTGGTAACAGGGGCACTGCATCAGCGGCACAGCTGTGCTCCCAGAAATGATGCAACCAGCAGCAACAGGCAACAATTGGAGGTGGTGAAGGGATGGCTGGAGGAGTCACGTCGACCCCACTCACAGATTCTAATTTGGGTGAAAACCGATGCCGACGCACTCCACAGAGATGAAGATCAAACCCTTATGGGGGGGTGCCAATGGTGCAAGGCTTTCACGACCCTGTTTCAGTAACTCAGCTGATGGGGAGACTGTTCTCCCTGGATGGCACTCGAAGAACGTGAAGAACATTTACAACGCCAACGAACAGCTGCTCATGAAGAAGTTTGAGATTTCTTGAAACAGTTACCTGGATGCCGTACAGGTAAGTCCGGGTTTGTTTCGTGAAAGCAGAGCAAGGAGGAAGGACTACATACACTTGTGTCAAACTAACACTCCCCCTATAGGAAAGCGGGCGGCTTACAGCTGTTGTCGGATTTGTTTCCACAATTAGTGCCCCCCCATTTTAAAGGTACCCTCGAGTTTCTTCGACCCCCCTGAGCACTAAACCACCGTTTAGGTTTTTGTTCTTTTCTTCCTGCCCTCCCAATGTCCGAACTGAAACCGTAGACCCGGCTGGGACGTTCGGAATGAAATCCTGCATCAATAATGGGAATAAAAAGGTTGCGAGGTTGACATAATGTTTTGACCTTGACCTAATTCAAGGTCATGACCCAATTATAGACATTTCAACACTTTCTACCGTAATGTCATCGTTGGATCCCGGGCCAAGAAGGGTAACTCGCGGGCGATCACCAAGGGTAATCCGACGAAGGCCAAGCCTTGGCGATAGCTTTGTGATAACTCCACTAATTACGATATTTGTAGTTGTTGTACTTGTTGTCGTCCTTACCTCCCACCATGCTTGGCACATTACAACTAAGTCTTCGAATTGCATTCAATGACCAATCACAGTAACTTGTTACGGGTTGGCGCCATTTTGGTTTGCAAACTGGCGCCAGCTGTTTCCTCAAGGTGATTGTGCACGTTTTGTTGAAGATCTTTCATATCTCCTCACCTGGTCGTTCAGGGCCTTTCCTCTGTGCTTCCGAGTGTTGTGGAAAGCAGTGGGACGTGTCCGTCGTGTTTCTCACTGCACGACTTCCTGGATCGGCGCCATGTGGAGCGGTTTGGGAGCCCGGCACAGCTGAAGGAAGGTGCAGGAGAAGATGGTGCCGATGTAAAGCTTGCCCTTCCCCGGTGTCAGGAAAGCTGAGGGTTTGCCTGTTGCCTCCTCAATTCAACGTGCGAACCATCTCGAGGAGCAAACCCTCGGCTGCTTGAGATGTTGAGAAGCACTCTGCGGCCTACATCATTTTAATGTCATTTGCTCTTTCAGATTTGCGTGAAGCTGCCATCTACCAAGTTGCTGGCCTCCTTCAAACCGTTCTTCCCATGTTTTTAAAAAAAAATTTTGCCTTTCTGACAGGTGACATGAGCTCTCGTAAATTCAAGCCCAAGGTTTCTGTGACGTCACTCCAATTCTCTTCAACAGGTCAACTTCCAGGTTTCCCCCACCCACCCCCTTCTCCCTTGAATTAAGAGAGCTTTTATCCTCTTTCAGATTGCGAAGTAATTGAAAGACGATTATTATTGACCTGAGGCTTTTGTTGTGTCCGTGTTCCTGCTACTTGGTTACTGTCTTGATGAAAAGCAAAATGTCCTGGACGGCTTCCGGATCAGGGTGTTTGTGTGACCTGCAGGGCGAGCATGGGCGGCTACCTCCACAGAGGGCTTGTTGATCTACTCACTGCACAGGAACCTGCTTGTTGAGCCTTTTCCACCCGGACAATGGACGTCACTCCCAGCGGTGTGCGCGCAGAGTCGTCGGCACTCACGATTTTTCCACTTCGCTCACTTGATGATTGGTGAGCTGCACCACCAGTGGTCTAAAGCTCCAAATGGTCAAGGGTCCAAACTGTCTAATCTGTCTGGAGGGTGTAAAGGGCTTTAAGGGGCTTTGGGGTCTCAGGAGTTCAAACGGCCTAAAGGGTCTTGAATGGTCTTAGGGGTCTTTGAGGTTGTAAAGGGTCTTGCAGGTCTAATTTTAATTTTATTCAGCAATAAAATGGGGAGTCGAAGGCGGATATCAGAGGTCACCTGTGCACAGGACTTCACCTGTGCACACTGGTGAAGATGTTGATTCCCACTGTCATTCTCTTTCCCAGATGTAATCGAATTAAGGGGTGGATGTCCTGTCGGAAATTATTATTA
Organism: Eptatretus burgeri; assembly: GCF_056783735.1. Taxonomy (NCBI): domain Eukaryota; kingdom Metazoa; phylum Chordata; class Myxini; order Myxiniformes; family Myxinidae; genus Eptatretus; species Eptatretus burgeri. Next base: position 646,047 of record NW_028225102.1, read on the forward strand.
ACCAGCCGAAACCCCGTCACAGACGGATTCCGTTCCATGAACGAAAAGTGTTTATTCTGCTTCAGAGTTGAAAGTTGACTGTTGCCACTATGTGCGATGCACTCTTACAGGTACCATGTTTCTTTCAGTCCAGGTCACAGTACCGAGAAAAACGTGACGCGACCGCGAGGAGGAGCACAAAATTGGTCCTTCAGTATTAATATATAGATTATTGTTATTCGAAATTCCTGCCCCAACCTTCCTCGAACGTCAAGCCTGGATATCCGGTTCGTGAAAGACTTGGGCCAAAACCTACCCCGGCCGACCTCACCAGAAGGTGGGAATAGTTATGACCGTTAAAGAGGAAGAAGGAGTCCTGTGGGAAAGAAAAACCACTCGATTGAGTTTGAATTGATGGCATTTACATGATGGGCACGTGCCCCTCTCCTTACGGGGCCCCGCACACTTGCGGCTCACAGGTGGGGCCAGGTAATGGCACGTCCACATTGGACTGGATGATTTGTACCAGCCTCCAGTTAAGGACCTCACCTTTTATGTACCAGGTGTACGTGTACTACTGTAAATGAGAAAGTCTTCATCGCCGGTGACCTTGCTAATCCCTTCACTGTGGCCAGCTTGAATTCCCGCTTCCTTGCTCAGTGTCCGTGTCGAGATCATTCCCCTTGTCCTCACCCCGTGTGCTTGTCTGTGAGGGTGCAGACGAGCACAGCTTGCAAGTCCTCGAGGTGAAAGTAAAGTACATCGATTATGGGAACCAAGAGTGGTCGCCGCTGAGCCGCCTCCGCCGCTTGGAGCCCAATCACGCCGAATTGCCACAGCAAGCCATCCCCACATCTCTGGCCTACGTGAGTACCTCTTGGAAGCGCCGTCACTCGTTGTCTGCAGCGAATGTGTCCTTGTGATAGGTGTCGTACGCGGTGCTCAACACGTCACGGCATCATCTCCTCTTCATGATGACTGACCACAGTAAACCCTTGAAACACTCGATACTTTTAAATTGCTGTGTTTAAACTCACTCGGTGTTGATGGAGTTCCTGATGTGATCATTGTAATTAGATAGCCTCGCCCGTTCCCGAAGGGACGGGAAGCGGTGAAAAAAGAAGAAGAGCAGAGACATGCAGAGAGACAAAAGTGATGCTGGAGCGCCAGCCCACAGGGGAGAGCAGCACTCCATTGAACTACTCACAAAGTCCTTGTGTAAGCTCAGATTTCTCAAGGAATGAGTGTGGTGAAGCTCTCAACTTGCTGTTTCCGATTAGTGGAGCTGCGAAAACGCCCTTAAGAGTGACATGTCGATTATGGGCGTGGAGGTATCCACAAGCCCTTTTACGAGAGGCGCTTGTCTGTCACAGCTTGATCTCTAGTAATGGCGGCCTTTTGGATGTGCATGGAGGAATGAGCACAAAGTGGAAGGGTTCACGTCATGAAGTACCGGTGAACGTTCCTGATGCATGACGTTGACAATCGCCGCACTCCGCTGCAGACCATTTCATCACCGCATGGAAAATGGTTTTTGAATGGACCGCTGTGTTAGAATGTCATGCCGTGTGTGCTGCAGGTGTGTCCGACACAGGAATCGGGCTGGTCGAGGCAGGAGGTGGAGTGGTTCAGAGAGCGAGTGAGCCGCGATACCATGTACGCCGTTTTCGACAGCTCAGAAGACGGAATTTTGGCCGCCCTGTACATCGAGCCCAAGGTGCACGACTGCTACAGGTAATTCTCAAACCCGTGTGCGATTGTTCTTCTAGAACCTTCTGAATACTCACCTGTTGATTCATGAACCTCGCCGAAGGAGAGGGTGTTGCGTTTGGGTCTGTTTGTCTGTTTGTTTGTTGGGTCGCCAAAATAGGTGACCCTTATTGTCAGTAATTCTGTTTGTTTGGATGTTTGTTCGTTTGTCATCAGCATAATTGGTAGTAAACGTGGGCGGATTTTGACCAAACTCGGGTGGTAGGTACATCTTATGACTGAGTGCTGTGATTGTTGCTCGGGACGCTTTGGTTCTCAAGCAACAACCGAAAAACCTTCAAAATCGGTACCGTTCACGCGAAATCAATTCCGAAAGCCATTATCCCACGTCGGGTTTTGAAATTTGGCACGAATGATCTACAGGTGATGCTCTATCAAATATATGCCGGTTTTTGTGATATATGGGATACTTTACCCGCAGTGCCCATTACAATTAGGTTATGTGCGAAAATTGGCGAAAATTGAAGGCCCCCGAGCGACCAGGTGAGTGCATCGATACGAATGAAACTTTGCAGGTTCATGGTACTCAATGAGTACTGCAACTTTGCCTCAGGACAATATTGACCGATTTCGCTTAGGTCAGGGGTCAAAGGTCAATTAGTGCAAAAATCGATAATATGCGAGACCTGGAGGTGCCTTCGCGCCAAATGCTACTCCTCCTCGGGTTATGGTCAGATGTTCATGAAAATTCACACTAATCGTCCGGAATGCATTGTGCACAAACAATGGAGCCGGATTTTCGATTTATATCTTTGTTCACCCACAGCACCCCCTCGAACTTTGGGGATTTCCGATATCAAACCGCATTTTCGGTACTTTTCATTCAAATGGATACCGAGTAGTTATCAGGAGATGGAACTGGATGACATTTGATATGCATAATCTTAAGGTGATTCTCTATCCGCTATATGACATCCATTTTTTCTATATCTTATAGTTTCCAAATGGTAACCCAATCAACTTGGGTGTCCGAGGGCCATTGAGCATTCCCGCTGAAAATTCAAAGTACACTAGCTCCAAGACGGTTGAAGCGAATCGAATAAATCTTTACATGCTTATAGAACGTAATGAGTACTACAACTTTGCTCATTTGCATTATGACCCATCTCGAGTTGGTCAGGGGTCAAAGGTCAATAAGTGCATTTTTCGGGCAAAATGACCATTCAAATCCCCCTTGCTTATACACGGGTTAACCGATTCGATTGCAATTTCGTAAGTACTTAGTACTAGATTAACTCAGATCAGGGGTCAAAGGTCATCGGATGCTCGGCGACCCATGGCCGCCTACCGACTTGTCTGTCTGTTTGTTTGTTTTTTTTTCTTGTCCACACAGAACTTTCGTGTTTTTCTCCGCAACCGCTTCTCAGATTTAGACTAAATTTTCACCACAGGTGCAACTACTCATGTGGAGTGATTTAATCATAATTATAGTATTTTATTTTATATATACATATATATATATATATATATATGTGTATATATATATATATATATATATATATATATATATATATATATATATATATATATATATATATATATATATATATATATATATATATATATGTATATATATACACAGTATTTGTTTTTTTTGTGTCACAAGATAGTCTCGTTTTGTATTTTAATTAATTTTCTGAAATGTGTATCATTTGTTTTTCACTTGGAGGTTGTGGGTTACGATGTGGAAATACAGGTGGGAAAAGTCTGATTTATGTCATTTAATTCCAGGCTACAAGGTAACAAAAGGTGAGGATTTTTAAAGGAGGTGCAGACTTTCTGTAGGCTCTGTACATGGCAGACACCTCTTCACCTCGTTTTTCCCCCAAAAACGTTGTCACTTGTGTGCTGAAGGATTATTGTAAATTCGTTTCGTAAATTTTTGGCCTTGTTGCTCCCAATTGCACCTTTTACACGAACCCAGCTCACTTTGTATCGTGTTACTCTGTTTTGTGATGCCCTCGTCTGACGAGGTTAAAATAGACAAGGCTCAGCGACATGTGTGGCTTGTTTATTAGAGCATCAGCTGTTAACCACAAAATGGACATTTTTAACACTCTGGTCAACACAGGCTACATGCCAGACATGAGTAATCGATAATGATCGTCTGATACTTGTTGTTTCAGGGCGGACTCCAGTTTACCTGTGTAACTCCAAATCATGAAGCTATTCTTTAATCTACAGCTTATAAAGCTCACACACACACACACACACACACACACACACACACACACACACACACACACACACACACACACACACACACACACACACACACCGTGCACATGATAAGAGCGTACATTGAAAACCATTAAGTGGAGGAAGTTGAAACTTTACCAGATGTAACATGACAATGTGATATCGTGGTCACTCTTTGTGAAGTCAACATAAGCCAAAAGGTCAACATAAGCCAAAAGGTCAACATAGACCAAATTTCTGAAATCCTCGATTTTCATCCGAATGACTTGAGATTTGAAGAAGATTTTCATTAAAAAAATGACCATCATGTGTCACGTGGTCTGGCGGCCATATTGGATCTCAGGGAAAATCTGAAAATCTTTGTTGGAGAAACTGCTTAACTGACCAATGCAAAATTAGCAAAAATGATCAACTTCCCATGGGAAATATGCTTTGATAAGGATGACGTCATCAGCCATGTGGTCTGGCAGCAGCCATATTGGACGTGGCCTCACACCAGGCCCTTCCCAAGACTGTGCGGGGTACGTTTTTTAGTGTGAATACCATCGAGCTCTTGTGATGTATTCGGGAAAGAAATCTTCCAAAAGATAATGAATGTTGTTCAAAATGAAGAAGAAGAAGAGGAAGAAGAAGAAGAAAAAGGGGCTAGCCATGTGTGCTGGCATGATGGGATGGAGGGACTGGAAACATTTTCGCGAACGGGGGCTTCGATACCCACTCGGCCGCCCCGATGCCTTTGAGGCGAACGAACGTGGACCCGGACTCGAACTCGCATCTTATGGATTTGGTTTTACCCGTAAGCACGTCCGCCATGTCAATAATTCAGGCTCGGGGAAATCTTTCCCAGCAATTTTTTCCTCTTTTGCAAAATAAAATTTTGAAGAAGCCTTTGAAGAAGACAAGTTTGGGTATAAGAACGAAACCGGGAGTCTGGAGACCCAGAAACAGAGGTCCATCTTTCAATCTCTTCCCATAATTTTATAACACTTGTTTCACTCCCCACTGGTTGTTTTGTGTTTCATTCCTGTGGTTGCTCAATCGCAACAACCCATACTAATCGCTCAGGAAACGACTGCCTTTCCCTTTCCTCAATTATTGTACCCGATCCCGAAGAGAGGATGATCACCTGTCTCTGTTATCATCTGAACTCAAGCGTTTGGACACCGGATTGCGGCGAGATCATGGAGGGTGTTTGCACCTCCTATTGGTCTGGTCTATCTGATGGTTCCCATGCCTAAGGAGTTGCTGTAGCTCTGTCCAATAAGATGACTCCAATGATAATTGAGTGTTAAAACAAGATAACGTGTTAAAACAAGTCAATGTCTATTTACATCGGCTCTTCATGTGGATCACGATTGTCCACATCATCCCGGTCAACATCCATCCGTTGGTCCCTTGTATTGGGACGCTCCTCGTGGAAGTCACAGTCAACATCCATGGACTCCACAGTTGAATCTCCATCCACATCCATGGGTTCAACAGTGAAATCTCCATCCACATCCATGGGCTCCACCGTGAAATCTCCATCCACCTCCATGGGTTCTTCAACACCGACAGGAATCTGTGTGACAATATCATGAGAATTAATTGTTATTGCTCTTTCGTTGGATTGTGGGTAAAGTTGTTCTTGTGGGGGAATAATGGGAGAAATCTGTAGTTACTTTCTTGTGACACATCGGAATAAGAACAAACTTCAACAAGAATATAACAGAGAGACACAATCTTATATCAAGAGGACTTCCTTGGTTGTTTCAAAGGAAATTAACGATTTTTGGACATACTTGTTCCTCCTCATCGGTGGGAATCTTGATGTCAAGAGCCTCTCTCAGCAGGTCTTGGTACTGCCCAACATCAGGTCCTGCTTTCTCTGTTACCTGATCTGAAGGATAATGTTCATTCAAAGGTTAAAACTACCTTTCCAGGTGTGGTACATCATTGTTTGATTTATTTATTTATGACATTGACACATCTCAACACCGAAAATGGACTGGCAGGTGAGTTTGGAGGTGAAATCTCCTTACCTCGTGCTGCATCTGCCCCGAAGGTGAAGGTGAGGGAAGCAGGTGTGTGTGGAGGGAAGTGTACTTGTTTGCTGTGTTTACCTGTGGTTTCTCTCTTCTCTTCATCAATCACACTCATGTCAGACACCTGTAATGTGAGGTCAACACCCATCTTGTCAACATGATGAACTCCTTCTCCTTCTTCTTCTTCTTCTTCTTCTTCTTCTTCCAGGATCATTTCTGCCAATGGATCTGAAAAATAATGTTTGTGAACAGGTAAATGACCTCTGAGTCCTGTTGTTCGGAGCACTGCTGTTTCACTGTTTTATTTCATTCATAAATTTACAATTAGGATACATCTCAGCACTGGGGATACACAGCACGTCTTGCTTGTAGACAGCATGGCTCACTGGTACACAGCTCGACTCTCGTACACCACATGACTTTTCACAGCACGACTGGTACACAGCACGATTCTTTTACACAGCACGACTCACTCATACACCTCATGGCTCTTTTACTCACCACAATTCACACGTACACAGCACGACTCACTCTTACACATGACACACACACACAGCATGACTCACACGTACACAGCACGACTCTTTTACACAGCACGACTCACTCAAACACCTCATGGCTCTTTTACACATCACAATTCACACGTACACAGCACGACTCACTATTACACAACATGACACACACACACACACACACATACACACACACACACACAGCATGACACACGTACACAGAGCGATTGGCTTGTACACAGCACAACACTTGTTTACCTTGAAAGCGATTCCATTCCTCTTCATCCCACAATCCTGCATCGTACACCTCGCTCAAAAAGTTGAGAAATTCCTCAACATCAGGTTCTTTGTTCTCTGTGACCAGATCTGAAAGATGTTTATTCAAAGGTGAAAACTACCTGACCAGGTGTGCTGCATCACTGTTTCATTTATTTATTTACTACATGGTAATATGAGTAATATTAGTGAGTAATAGTAATTTATAACTCACTCATGCACAGCACGACCTGCTTGTACTCAGCACGACTCACTCATACACAGCATGACTCACATATATACAGCACGACTCACGCATACAAAGCACGACTCACTAACACACAGAATGACTCACTTATACACAGCATGACTCACTCGCACACAGTATGACTCACTTGTGCACAGCATGACTCACTCGCACACAGCATGACTCACTCACACATAGAATGACTCACATACACAGCATGACTCACTTGTGCACAGCATGACTCACTCGCACACAGAATGACTCACTTATACACAGCATGACTCACTCGCACACAGCATGACTCACTTGTGCACAGCATGACTCACTCGCACACAGCATGACTCACTTGTGCACAGCATGACTCACTCGCACACAGCATGACTCACTTGTGCACAGCATGACTCACTCGCACACAGCATGACTCACTCACACACAGAATGACTCACTTATACACAGCATGACTCACTTATACACAGCATGACTCACTTATACACAGCATGACTCACTTGTGCACAGCATGACCCAGTCGCACACAGCATGACTAACTTGAACACAGCACGATTGGCTTGAACACAGCATGACTCACTTGAACACAGCACGATTGACTTGAACACAGCACGACACTTATTTACCTCGAAGGCGATTCCGTTCTCCTTCTTCATCCCACAATGATGAATCGTACACCTCACCCAGAAAGTGGAGAAACTCCTCATCAAGTTCTCTTTTCTCTGTGACCTGATCTGAAAAATAATGTTTATTTAAAGGTTAAAACTACCTGACCAGGTGTGCCACGTCACTGTTTCATGACGAGCAAAATCGAAGATTGTTGAAGTATATTGGTCAGTCGATTTTGTTATTCTGTCTGTCTGTTTGTCTCTCTACCTGTCTGTTTGTCTGTTTATGGCATGCAGATGCAAATTTTAACCGATCTTCAGGAGACTTCACCACATGGTAGCGTTTGTCATCAGGAAGAATCCTATTGTTTTTGAGGTCAAAAGGTCAACATAGGCCAAAGGTCAACAAGTTAGGTGAGATTTTTAAAATCTTCAATTCTCATCCGATTGACTTGAAAAAGAGGATTAATATTTCAGATCACTCAATTAAACGAGACAATTCTTTTTGAGGTTAAACTTGTTTTATTGATTTTGCAAGTTTCGTGCTCTGCACGACGTCTTCTTGTTTATTTATTTAATTATCACATGAACACGTGTCAACACCGAAAATGGACTGGCAGGTGAGTTCGGAGGTGAAACCTCCTTACCTTTGGGCCGTCCGTTGTGGGTTCGATTCCTGACACGAATATAAACTCATCCAGGTTATATCAACGACTACAACGTGGAGGGACATTAACCTGGGGATCCTTTGGCGGGTATGAGTACGTGGACATGAAAGATCACATGCCATTATGTCTTTACCGAAAGAGAAGGTGAGTCATCACCTGATACCCCACCCCCCCCCAACAAATTCACAATCCATGCCCCACCTTGATTACACGGAGCACTGCATCAGTGGCACAGCTACTTCATGGAGAAATTATGTAACCAGTAGCCTCGTGTTGCGTCGGTCCCGAAGGTGAGGGTGATGGAAGCAGGTGTGTGTGGGGGGAAGGGCACTTGTTTGTTGTATTTACCTGTGGTTTCTCTCCCCTTGTCATCAGTCATCCCAGACCTCTGCAACGTGAGGTCTTCAACATCCACATGGCCAAGATGGTGCTTCTGTTCTGCAAGGATCTCTCCGCCATTGGATCTGAAAAATAATGTTTGTAAACAGGTAAATTACCTCTGAGTACTGTTGTTCAGAGTACTGCTGTTTCACTGTTTTATTTAATTAATACATTTACTCTTAGGAAACATCTCAGCATTGGGGATACACAGCACGTCTCGCTTGTACACAGCACGACTCACTCGTGCACCGCACGACCCCCTTTTTGCCGGGTTTACCTGCTGTGGTTAAACTGATCCAAAAGGTCCTTCCCAACAAGAGACCCAAAAGGACTCGGTGCGGCCATATCCTCACGGGGCCCTACGATGCCTTCAGTGCTCCTGGAGTTGTTGAGAAATGTTTATTTAAGTAAACAAACTCTGCAAGTGAAACACGTCCACTGTTGTGGAAGCGTGACGTCATAAACGTGTCGCCCTTGACAACAGAGCTTGTTTGTCGTGCGTCCATGGTTACAATGTTTGTTCCTTGTCCCAGTTGCTGTGAAAGAATAAGGAATGACCTGAGTGCGCGTCGGTTTTTCTCACTGAAACTAAACTTTTGCACTTTGCATTCATTTTAAATCATGAACACGATTTTAACCCAAAACTCACTTTTAAATATGAAATATTTATTTATTTATTTATAAAAACCAATCGTGCTTTGAGTTTCCCACGTAATTTTAACATCTGTCGAGGAGATGACAGGTGTCAGTGTTGGGGTCTCTGTTCAAAAATAGTTCATGATGGAAACATCTTTATTTTATTCACACGAACGTTGGAAGTATTCACGTTGGGGGGGGGGTCAGGGTCAGGGTTTTCTCTTCACGTGAGAGGGGTAATGATTCCAACTAAAGGAAAGCGACATTGTCTCTCTCTCTCTCTCTCTCTCTCTCTCTCTCTCTCTCTCTCTGTCTCTCTCTCTCTCTCTCTCTCTCTCTCTCTCTCTCTCTCTCTCTCCACTCCCCCTTCCCCCTCTGCATTCAGATTTCTCTCTCCACTCCACTGTGGATATTGTTCAGTGTGGGTGGTGGTGTATGTGAGGTGGTGTGGATATTGTTCAGTGTGGATGGTGGTGTATGTGTGGATATTGTTCAGTGTGGATGGTGGTGTATGTGTGGATATTGTTCAGTGTGGATGGTGGTGTATGTGAGGTGGTGTGGATATTGTTCAGTGTGGATGGTGGTGTATGTGTGGTGGCGTGGATATTGTTCAGTGTGGATGATGGTGTATGTGTGGATATTGTTCAGTGTGGATGGTGGTGTATGTGTGGTGGTGTGGATATTGTTCAGTGTGGGTGATGGTGCATGTGTGAATATTGTTCAGTGTGGATGGTGGTGTATGTGTGGTGGTGTGGATATTGTTCAGTGTGGATGGTGGTGTATGTGTGGTGGCGTGGATATTGTTCAGTGTGGGTGATGGTGCATGTGTGGATATTTTTCAGTGTGGATGGTGGTGTATGTGTGGTGGTGTGGATATTGTTCAGTGTGGATGGTGGTGTATGTGTGGTGGTGTGGATATTGTTCAGTGTGGATGGTGGTGTATGTGTGGTGGTGTGGATATTGTTCAGTGTGGAGGGTGGTGTATGTGTGGTGGTGTGGATATTGTGTAGTGTGGGTGATGGTGTATGTGTGGATATTGTTCAGTGTGGATGGTGGTGTATGTGTGGTGGTGTGGATATTGTTCAGTGTGGGTGATGGTGTATGTGTGGATATTGTTCAGTGTGGATGGTGGTGTATGTGTGGTGGTGTGGGTGATGGTGTATGTGTGGTGGTGTGGAGATTGTTCAGTCTCTCTCTATCGAGTGCAGCCTTTGGCTGCTGGTTGCATCAATGGTTGGGACGCGGCTGTGCCGCTGATGCAGCTGCCCCCCTTACCAGTACACTGGTACTCATTTTGCCGACCTCGGAAGGATGACAGGCTGAGTCAACCTCCTGGTGTATTAATTCAGCGGCCAACGGGGCTTGAACTCAGGACCCTGGGATCCCAAGCCACCACCCCAACCACAAAGCCAACACCAGGCTTAATTGTTCAGTGTGAGTGGTGGTGTATTCCTGGTGGTGAATGGGTGGGGATTGTGCAGTTTAGGTGGTAGTGTATTGGTGGTGGTGTGTGGGTGGTGGTGTGGTGATTGTGCCATGTGGGTGGTGGTGTATGGGTGGTGGTGTGGGAATTGTTCAGTGTAGTTGGTGGTTTGTGGGTGGTGGTGTATTCCTGGTGGTGAATGGGTGGGGATTGTGCAGTTTAGGTGGTGGTGTATTGGTGGTGGTTTGTGAGTGGTGGTATAGGAGTTGTGCAGTGTAGAGATTGTGCAGGGTTTGTAGTGGTGTGTGGGTGTTGGTGCTTAGGAGCTGGTTTGTGGGTGGTGGTGTATGGCTGGTGGTTTGTGGGTGGTGGTGTTTGAGTGGTGGTTTGTAGGTGGTGGTGTATGCCTGGTGGTGAATAGGTGGTGGTGTGGGGATTGTGCAGTGCAGGTGGTGGTGGCGTGGGGATTGTGCAGTGGAGGTGGTGGTGTACGGCTGGTGGTTTGTGAGTGGTGGTGTATGGCTGGTGGTGTGTGGGTGTTGGTGCTTAGGAGCTGGTTTGTGGATGGTGGTGGTGGAAGTTGTTTCTGGATAAATTACCTTGTGGGTTGGGAACGGTGGTCAAAGCACAAGGATCGATCCTTGTGTCCCGAGGCGTGAGTGCATCTCCATCCACGTAGGCCAGGCGGGCGTGCAGATCGGCAATTCGTGCTGGGAGCTGTGTTGTCTGGAGCACGGAATCCAGCCTGATGGACAAACGCCCAGTGCCAAGACCATGGGGATGGCAACAACTCTTCAAACACCTTCTTTTGTGAGGGGATGCTGGGAAACACGTCCCTCGTGCCGTCCTTCTCGATTCGGAGTGAGCAACCTGTCGACAACTTTTTTCTTCCTCCTCCTTATCTTTCCTCTTTATTGCTCTTTCTGAACTTCCAGCTTTTGAGGTAATTTACCTTGGTCCTGATGTTGAGGTTGTGCCGTCCTTCAGATGAAGTCCGTACCCGTCCTTATAGACAACTCATCCACCCCGAGCAACTTATTTCGGGCAAAGAGAATGCAGCCAGCAACTGTGCTCGGGGCTACCACACCGTTGGAAAGGAGATTGTGCACCTGGCTCAAGACCGCATCCGTAAGCAGGTAACATCACAAAGGATCGTTTCCTCAAAATATGCTCCGAAGTTTGTTATTTATTTATTCCTTCCTTGCAGAGGCTTTGTGGCCTCCTGTTGGTCTCGATGGTTTGGCCCCTCTCTTATTTCTCTCGTTGTTGTTTATTGCATTGTTCTTGTAAAGTTTATTTATTGTATTGTTCTTGTAAAGTTTGATGTTAAACCCGAGAGGTTAAACACTTGACTTGTTTTGTGAGTCAAAGTTTTGAACAGCAGTGTTCCTGTTTTGAAGGAAGTTGGAGGTCAGGGTACCTCTCTGTACCGCATTCTGACCTCCCAAAACTTGTGTTCATGGGGTTGGTGGAAGGACTCAAACGATTGCTGTTTTAATAACCTTCCTTATTTATCCTTCCCTGCACTTTGATTCATTCATGTTCCCTTTGAGTTAAACTTCATTAAAAGCCTTTTTTCGAGATTCTTACCTCGTACTTTACCCATTGTAGGTAGTTTGGTGAAAGGTAATATGATTAATATTGTTGCGGATTCTGCGCCCGCCGGCGTGCGAGCGGCCACGTAACTCGAATCGCGGCACGTCGCCCACTGGACGGACAATCCCTTCGTGACCCTCTCGGACTAACGCCGGGAACTAGTCACGGGTGGGCCTTTCGGCCTCACCACGATCGTGCCAATCGGCCCCCCCGCGTGGGATAGGGTTGCTCGCCAAATTCGACCTACCTAAGTACCCACACGGAGGGTAGACTGGGCGATCGCACCTCGTCGCAGGTTGACTTCGGACACGGGCCACTTTAAGCGACCCGTTCCGTACTATCGGGATAACCGAGCGGTGTTATCGTCAACCTCGACGGTTCGATTAATTATCAGGCGTATTTAGCCCACGACCAACCCTTTACGTGAAGTAAGATGGAGATTCAATTAAAGAAAAGACGAAGCGAAACGGGAAAAACAGTTCAACATAAAGCACATTTATTCCGCGGCAAACGGAAAGCACACATATACAATTACCACAATTATGCACCAAAAGCAAATGTAAAAGTAGAAGAAACACAACAATTATGCACCAAAAGCAAATGCAACAATGCAGATCTACTACCGACTACCGAGCACACGGCAACACTTATACAGTTTTACTTCACAGACGGCGCCGACAACACATATACTCAAAGCAAAAGAAAAAGGGACCACCCTCAACTACAAGGGGGCAGACGGGCCTGGGGCCGAGACCACGTCGAGCCTACCCGTCTGGTGATGAGCCGCAAAATGGCGGCGGCGCCCCGACTCCGCAGGCCTCGCTGGCACTGCCTGGAATGGGGTGGGAACGGGGCCCCCTTCTCACACTATCTCAGCGCGGGGGGAAACAGGAAGGGGTTGTTGATGCTCGGGGGAAAGAGGATATCTCGCTGGCTTGGGTCCCGCGACGAGCGACTCCACCGCGACCTCGGTCGCGTTACCGGCCTCCCCTCTCCGCAGCTCCCCGACTCTGACACGAGCGCCCTCTCGACTGCCTTCGCCGCCGCCACAACTCTCCAACTCTCCCACTCTCCACTCTTCTCAACTCTGTCCAACTGCGATTCAGAAACTCTTTTTCTCTCCCGATTCAGAAACTCCCTCAACAACTGCCTTTTCGGCGAGCGAACGCGGCCCTTTATAGCCCCCGGGGCTTCGCTCCTTCACCTTCGACCCTTCACCTCTGGCTGGCTCCCCATTGGACAGAGGAAAAGTGGGCGTGAATGATTCTTGATCCGATTTCTCGGAAAGGCTGGTGTTTTTGCACCCGCTGCTCGGTGCGCGCCCTGTACGAGTCCAGGATCGGTGCCCACAAGCGGCGCGGGAATGGCGGTGATGCGATGGTTGCGAGAGCGAGATGTGACGGTAAAGGTCGTGGCTGTTGGCGTTGTTGTTGTTGTGAAGCGGCGTTGCGGTTGGTGGTTGTTGTGTGATGGCTGTTGAGACGTGGTTGGTGGTGGTTGTGGTGGTAGTAATGGCGGCTGGTCCAAAATAAAGATAGTAAAAGAAAAACGGCTATCCTGAAGGGTCGCAGCCCGAATGAATGACATTTATTCCCTCTAAACAACGGGTTTGGGCCTAACTACACATATACTTACAGAGATATCTCACCTACGGGACCTGAATGGTGGTTTGCGAATTTCGTCAACCACAACAATATTGTTACTGTCGTCACATTCGAACCAGCGTCCTGATCCAAATCCTGACTATGAATGTTATGGTGGACAGTGGGATGGACACGAGGTCAAATCTTCCATCCAGACGAGCACCAAGTTAGTGACCGATGGTGCTCAGGGAAAGCTGAGCATATCGTTTCTTCGGTTTCTGACGTACACAAACGAGATCTGTCGCTTACACCTGGTTCATCGAGCTGAAAGGATGGGAACCAAGTGATGTACCCACGACGAACCTCTGTGGTTTCAAAACCTCCTAATGAGGGCTTTTCATGCCAATTCCCAACGACGATGAGTTTGACTCATGTCACGGTCATAATTTCCAATTCCGAACCACACACCAGGCCGACACGCCAATGGTGAGAAAACAGGTTTATTGATAAGAAAGTAAAGAGAGATAGGAAGAAAAAAGAAGGGAAACACTTCTGGTTTTGTGTCCAATAAATCATCCCCTTGCAGCCACGAACTGTGATGGCTTACACGATACTTTATCCATTCACACCACAAAGAGTCAGACAGGGAGAGGTCACGAGACAGAAAAACCTGGTTACACATGATGCCTGAGTGGGGTTGGTGTGGGCTGGTGGTGAGAGTGAGAGAGAGAGGGGGTAGAGAGAGAGAGAGGGGGGAGAGAGAGGGGGAGAGAGAGAGAGAGAGAGAGAGAGAGAGAGAGAGAGAGAGAGAGAGAGAGAGGGGGGGAGGGAGAGAGAGAGGGGGAGGAGAGAGAGAGAGATAGAGAGAGACAGACATATTGAGCGGCACCACGTCTGGGCTCCGACAATCCGTGGCTTCTTCGCTTTATCGGCGACAAAATGTCCAACCCTAACGCTTTCATCCGCACCACAGAGCTGGCGATAGCTTCATTGTAATGATACAATATCATACTTTTTTCAAATGTCTTTATCACCACACTAAAATATTGCACATAAATAAATAAAAAATGGATGGAATGGCGGCCAAAAAATGGTGAGAATCTTTCGCATCATTTCTGGTGTAGCACCCTCTATCCTGTCTCCCCCAAGTATCTGCATGATGCACGCGGTCCACCGGCATCCGCATCTGAGTGAAACTACCTAAATTCTGAACCAGTGCTCACCTCCACTCATGTATTCCTCTCTTTTCCCACCTGTTGAACCGCCTTCCACACTATTTGTTTCATTCTCCCCCCCCGCCCCCCCCCCCCCACCACGGTCTTCACGAGAGCTGTTCACCACGATCTTACATCATCTCCCATTCAAAGCCGTAATCTGTCGACATCCGTTAAATGACCCCCACCCCTCCCAAAATTTTCATTATGTATCCATCTTGTCCACGCCTTGCGTTCTCGCCTACCCCTCATCGTTACCTACATCCCTTGTTTGTCCGTGTCTGTCTCCCTCCTCCCACCACCATGCTTTTGGCGTTTCCCCTTTCTCCTGCTGTTCCCTTTGACCAAGAATGTCCGAGGAGTGGTGTGACACACACACACACACACACATACACACACACACACACGCACGCACACACGCACACACACACACACACACGCACGCACGCATGCACACACACACACACACACACACACACACACATACACACAATTACACAAACACCAGTCTGTGAATTCCAGAACACTTGTAAGGTTTATCCCCGGAATGTACTCGTTCATGTTTATGTAAATTTGATGACTGATGAAAAGCCTTGTTACAAACAGAACACTTGTAGGGTTTATCCCCGGAATGTAGTCGTTCATGTTTACGTAAAGTTGATGAATCCGTAAATGTCTTGTTACAAACAGAACACTTGTAGGGTTTATCCCCAGAATGTAGTCGTTCATGTTTACGTAAAGTTGATGAATCCGTAAATGTCTTGTTACAAACAGAACACTTGTAGGGTTTATCCCCAGAATGTATTCCTTCATGTTGACGTAAATTTGATGACTGATGAAAAGCCTTATTGCAAACAGAACACTTGTGGGGTTTATCCCAGGAATGTGTTTTTTGATGACAATATAATTTAAAGCCGATGAAGAAAAGAAGGCTTTCAAGCACACAGAACACTTGTAGGGTTTATCCCCGAATGTATTCCTTCATTTTGACGTAAATTTGATGACTGATGAAAAGCCTTATTACAAACAACACTTGTGGGGTTTATCCCAGGAATGTGTTTTTTGATGTTAATTTAAAGCTGATGAAGAACAAAAGGCTTTCGAGCACACAGAACACTTGTGGGGTTTATCCCGGGAATGTGTTTTTTGATGATAATATAATTTAAAGCCGATGAAGAAAAGAAGGCTTTCAAGCACACAGAACACTTAGGTAGGGTTTATCCCCGAATGTATTCGTTCGTGTTTCCGTAAACTTGATGACTGATGAAACGCCTTGTGACAAATAGAACACTTGTGGGGTTTATACCCCGTGTGTATTCGTTCATGGTTATGTAAATTTGATGAAGAAATAAATGCCTTGTTGCAAACAGAACACTTGTGGGGTTTATCCCCGGAATGTGTTTTTTGATGATAATTTAAAGCTGATGAAGAACAAAAGGCTTTCGAGCACACAGAACACTTGTAGGGTTTATCCCCGGAATGTCTACGTTCGTGTTTACGTAAAGATGACGATTGAGGAAACGCCTTGTTACAAACAGAGCACTTGTGGGGTTTATCCCCCGTATGTGTGTTTTTATGATAATTTAAACCTGATGAAGAAAAAAAGGCTTTCGAGCAAGCAGAACACCTGTACGTTTTATCCCCGGAATGTCTACGTTCGTGTTGATGTAAAGATGATGATTGAGTGAATTCCTCGTTACACAGAGAACACTTGTAGGGTTTACACCCCGTATGTATTCGTTCGTGTTTCTGTAAAGATGATGAATGAGTAAAAGCCTTGTTACAAACAGAACATATGTAGGGTTTATCCCCGGAATGTATTCGTTCATGTTTATATAAAGTTGAGGAATCAACAAACGCCTTGTGACACGCAGAACACTTGAAGGGTTTATCCCCCGAATGTATTCGTTCGTGTTTCTGTAAAGATGATGAAGTGGGAAACGCCTTGTTACAAACAGAACACTGGTGGGGTTTATCCCCTGTATGTATTTTTTTATGATAATTTAAACCTGATGAAGTAAAAAAGGCCTTCGAGCACACAGAACACTTGTAGGGTTTATCCCCGGAATGTCTACGTTCGTGTTGATGTAAAGATGTTAAAGTAGTAAACGCATTGTTACACAGAATACACTTGTGGGGTTTAACCCCCGTATGTACTCGTTCATGTTGATGTAAGTTTGATGATTGAGTAAAAGCCTTGTGACAAAGAGAACACTTATAGGGTTTATGCCCGGAATGTATAAGTTGATGTTGATGTAAAGTTGATGAATCACCAAACGCCTTGTTACAAACAGAACACTTGAAACGTTTCTCCCCGGTATGCAAAATTGTATGTTGATATAAAGTTGATGAAATGGTAAAGACCTTGTTACACACGGAGCACTTGTCGAGATTCTCGTTTCCTTGGATCTGCTTGATCGCCTTGAAAGAACTTTTGTGGTTGTTGGAAGAGACGCTGCTCGATTTGTCATTGTCCTGACAAGAAGCCATTTCCTGATTGAAATAATCTTTTTTGTTGAACGGGACAGAGTTTGTAAAAGAAACTGTTTTCATTTCTTTATCTGCAAAGACAATGAAACACAAAACTAAATGGACAGCATCTAAAAATGCATCATCACCCCCACCCCACCCCCCCCACCGCCTCCACACACACACCCGTAGACCCCGTTAGACCCCACTCTTTTAATGTCGTGAACAAACTTCAGTAAATCATGGGAGACGAAGGTTTTGGTCAAGTTTATTTTAAATTGTGTGTGTAGTTTCGGAGAAGAAAACAAATACCTATTATGGGGTCAACTCCCCCCCCCCCCCCACCAGCCGTGGACCCCATTAATCAGCACAGATTTTGATGTGGTCAATAAACTTTGGTTCATCACAAGTGATGAATGTTGCGGTCGAGGTGAGGGACGAGAAAGTGGTAGGCAACCTGGCCGCGAGCGCGGGGCTCGACGCCCGCACCTCCCCAGAGCACCAGTCGGCTAAGAACGGACCAGGGCAGCCAGACGCAGACCACGCCAGCCACGAGACGAGCCGAGAACCAGAGCACGCCAGCGACAAGATGCCTTTTGCCCAGCGTCGAGAGATGCGTTTTGAAGGGGCCCGAATTCTTCCTCTCCGTGCTCGAGCAGATCCACCCAATGATTTGCTCTCTGTTCCTTGTATCGCTCTCGGGCGCGGTCCGCTCAGGCGTGGCCCGCTCTCTCTGGGTAGTACACGACGCATTCCCTTATTTGGCGCGCTGCCAAGCGAACCGGTTCATGACCATATTTGGGAATGGAATTCCATCCCCGAACGAATTCCGAACACGCCCGCATACCAGCGAGCGTGTGGAGAATGCTGGGAGCAGAGGGTTGTCGCTGTGACAGCGAAGATGGCGTTGTTGTCGTCGTTGTAGATGTCGTAGTCGTAGTTGTGAGTGATGCAAAAACCCTAACTATCAAAACAACTCACAGCGCATGTACATTTATTCACCCATTATACGAGGGACGGGGACCCTTACTAAAAAACACATACTTACCGATATAACTGTTCTATAGGACCTGTATGTGGAGTGCTCATGGCTTCCAGATTTGTAACAATATCAAGCTTCGTTCAAATCGGGCAACAAAAAAAATTATTTAAAAAATCAATTCCCGATTCACTCAAGTACTCGTCGGGATTATTTGATCAATGCAAACAACCTCAGTGGTACAGTTCGCTGGAGCGATCTTATATTATTATTATTTATTTTTTTATGATTTTTTTTATCAACAGCTGTCACAACAGGAACCCAACGGGTTCACGGGTCGTCTCGTTAAGATTAAAATTGACAATCTCAATCAAAGCTCAGGTCAATCGGACGAAAAATGATTATTTTTCGGATTGAAATTGATGATGTTGGAGATTGAACAGTTTACATTTTGTCTGCCACTGATGGGACGGATCTGTATCCGGACTTGAACCAGAATCGAATCGTCTTGTTATTGTCACCGAACCAACTCATCCACCGAGCTTCAACATAACTCATCCACAACTTGTTGAAATATCATGATGTACATCGTTTTTAACCCCATCTCTCCATGGTGAAGAATTACGATATTTAATAATTCCCGGATCAGGATTCGGATCAGATCTTCACAAAATCGAATCAATTTGTCCTTATCACACACAGAACCTGTTCACCAAACTCCGTCCAAGCTCCATCCACAACTTCTTAAGATATCCTGTTCACAGATAAACAAACATGGATGAAAACATAAGGTCCGTCCAACCTGGGGGGTGGAGGGAACAACGATGTGTGAAGAGGAGGGAGGAGCACTGGATTACCCCGACACGGTGATGACGTCATACCGCCGGTGATATCCCGTCCATTACCCCACACACCCCTCCCCCAGATCCACCATTACCCCACACACCCCTCCCCCAGACTCACCATTAACCCACACATCCCTCCCCCAGACTCACCATTACCCCGCACACCCCTCACCCAGACCCACTATCACCGCACACACTCCTCCCCCACACTCACCATTACCCCGCACACCCCTCACCCCAGACCCACCATCACCCCACACACTCCTCCCCCAGACTCACCATGACCCTGCACAACCCTCACCCCAGACCCACCATCACCCCACACACCCCTCCCCCAGACTCATCATTACCCCACACACCCCTTATCCCAGACCCACCATCACCCCCACACAACCCTCCCCAGACCTACCATCACCCCACGCACCCCTTATCCCAGACCCACCATCACCCCACACACTCCTCCCCTAGACCCACCATCACCCCACACACCCCTCCCCCAGACCCACTGGTCGTCCAACCAGACCTCCCCATACGGATCTCCATTTCCAGACACCACCGGCTGCCAGGGACAAATTACCTCGGGGTGGGGGGAGGGGTGGTGGGGGCGCAGTCATCGCTCCTCCAGAGCTTGATGTTCCTGCAGTCCCACATATCTTGCCCACCCACACAGTCCAACATCTCATCTCCTCCCCTGTTGTCATTCAATTCCCAAACAATGCAATGCAGAATTAGTGATCGTGTTCCTATGCTGCCATGGCCTGCTTACATGTTATAACTGGCATTCATTCTTGAAACAATTCAATTCATTACACATAACAGACATCAATTCCATGGACAATTTTGGTTTCCAAAGCAATCCCTTTTCCGACCATTGATTCACTCACTCTCCCTCGCTCTCATCCAATTAAGCATGTCCCAATTTCTAGCCAAACTGAACCCTTGAGACAGTGAGCATCCAGGCACCTTACCCGAAGTGGAGGTCGTTGCAGGTTGGTCGGGTCTCAAAGTGTCATTGCAGGCCGAGATTCAAACTCAAGCTGGACGGTTAAGAGACCAATGTGCAAACCTCTGGAGTCTGGACCCTAGACATGTAATCCTTCACATGATAGAAACAAATATGTACATGTAATCCTTCACATAATGGAAACATGAATGAACATGTAATCCTTCACATATGCTGAAAAACCACACATTTCAAGCAACATGTCAGATGAGTGATTGTGGCCACTTGGAAGAGGCTGTTAAATTGGGTTAATAAGGGTGTAGGTGTGGAGGCACTGTATATGTCCCAAGCAGTCATCATTGTTCTTGCTCACATCCTCACACTGCAGGTTCAGGGAAAGGATAAATCTTGTTTGTTTTTTTCTGCACTGTCAAAGAGATTGCTTTGCCAGCCAAAAAGACTGCTTTGTTTAAACAGCTGGCCTTGTTGACAAGTCAGGAAATAACATGAGCTGAGTTTCCCAGCACTTACTGGGGTACAAAAACATGTAGGAGGTGGCCTTGCTCTTACAAGATCATGAAAGGAAAAGAGACCTTGCGATTTCAACGTAATGAAAGGTGCTGCCAGATAATGAAAGGAAAAGAACTGATGTACTTTCTGTACTTTCTTCTCAACAATACAAGTTTGAAGGAAGTTAATGAAGCACATAAGCTAAATCGTGTTGACAGGCGGTCATGCAAGGGTCAGAGTAAAGTTGTATATAAGGCAGGGCTGAACTGAGCTTGCTAGAGCTGGACTATGAGGACCACTGTGTGTTCCTAGCCTCTCTCCATATGCGCATATGTCTTTGGTGTGTAATAAACTCTTCTCTACCTAGATCGGTGTAGACAGAACTTGATCTCAATCAGTGCGGAGCTCACCTGATCTCAACATAGGAAGCTGAAACTTTGCTTGCTAACTCTACTGCTTGTATAGTTTATTGTGTACAAAGCCCAAGACTGTAAGTATTTTAATTTCAAAATGGCCTCCGACCATGCATATGCAAAATACATGATTTTCAGAAACCTAAAATGGACACATTTTCGCATATATCTCCAAAAGTATAACTGCAACAATAACGAGTGAACACTTCCAAAGCTCGAAATGAGAATCTCTTTCATGTGCTAAATTTTGAGAAAGCTGGTACTTTCAATGAAATTAATTTTGGTTGGAAAACCACACATTTCAAGCAACATGTGGTGTGGGTGATTGTATCCACTTTGAAGAGCTTGTTAAATCTGGTTAAGAAGGATGTAGACTGTGAGATGGAGGTAATAAGGGTGTAGGAATGTGAAACTTTGCATGCAAACCCATCTACTCGTGTAGTGTGTTGTCTACAAAGCTCAAGACCGTAAGTATTTTAATTTCAAAATGGCCTCCGAGCATGCATTCGCAAAAAAATATGATTTTCAGACACCTAAAATAGATACTTTTTCCCTGATATCTCCAAACCGAACAGCAGCCACGATCATGAATGGTTTATTTAGGATCATTACAGCACTTTACAATGAAAATGCGAAAAAAAATGTTCAGCGTAAACATAAACAAGGGCGAATGTGTCCAAGAGCCGCGTCCTAAAGGTTTTGTCTTCACCAGAAGAGGAATAAGAAGAAGAACGAGAGTCATCATGGAGGCTCCTCCTTCATGACGAGAAAATCGTGTATTTACGAAATTACAACACATTAAATGGAATAATCTTTAAATAGTAACGTGAACTTTTCGAAACTTTAAAGCAAATGTCCGAATATATTTAAAAATTCATGATAGACGCTCTCAAAAGGCACCCTCAATGCGAGGATGTGTACAGGTGTTTATTATTTAAGGAGATCCGGATCCTGTATATAAAAGAGCCGAGTCTGAAAGGTTTTGTCTTCACCAGAAGAACAAGAAGAAGAAGAAGAAGAACGAGAAGAACAACGCGGAGCTCTCTTAGAGCCAGGGAAACGCGGCTATGCGTCTTAGAGCTACGCGTCTGAATCCGGTCTTAGAGCTACGCGAGACGCGGAATAACGAGACGAGAAAAACAGGAATAACACAAACTTCTTCTTCTTTCGGCTGCTCCTGTTAGAGGTCGCCACAGCGGATCACCCGTTATGATCCGCCTAATGATTTGGCGCAGGTTTTACGCCGGATGCCCTTCCTGACGCAACCCTGATCGCCTCTTATGACACAGGGATATGGTACACCTATTCTAACCGGGGCATACACCGGGCCCAGTACACTGGTACTCACTTCGCCGACCTCGGAAGGATGACAGGCTGAGTCAACCTCCTGGTGTGTATTAATTCAAGCGGCCAACGGGGCTTGAACTCAGGACCTTTTGGATCCCAAGCCGCTACCCTAACCACTATGCCAACACCAGGTATAGGAATAACATGGAATAACCAAGGAATAACAAACTAACACCGATATATTACAGGAAAATGCATGCACGACACGTTTCCATTTCAAAAATTTATTTTTCAAAACAAAATAAAAAAACACAAACACCATAACAATTAAAACAACCCCAACAGCAAATTAAACCAAAAGTTGATTAACCCAAACCCAAACAGCCCTAAGGAAACACGACACTGGGGAGTGTGCTGAGTGGGGGAGTAGTCGCGCGGTGCCAGAGAGTATAAAGAAGGAACAGAGGATCCTCGCAGAGAGAGGTCTGGGCTGGTCTTGTCGTAGTCATCTTGAGCATCTTCTTCCTCCTCCTTTCCTGAAGATTGAGCTTGAGAAAGACCATCCGCCACCGTAGCCGGAAGGGTTGCGTGTCGTCTCCGGAGTCGTTTTTTCATTTTCATTATAAAGTGCTGTACTGATCCTAAATAAACCATTGGTGGCCAGGACCGGCACCGAGCGGAGTCAAGGAGGCCGGGTTCGTCTCGCCTCCTGACTTGAAGACCACGCAAGGCAGACAGGTCCAAGTTAGACCCTGGTCTTCAGCCCGCCTGTCCCTCCGAGCTGAAAGTCTTAATAAAGACCATTGTTCCGATTCTTTTGGTGTGTGTGTCCGTGGGCCCGTCTGATAAGTAGTGAAATGTATAACTGCTTTTGCCTGTATTTACGTGAATAATAATAATAATCGGTTTAACTCTGCTTCTTGCGTGCTTCCCTTCATTTCCCCATTACTTTTCAATAAATATCCCCATTGGTTGAATGCTTCAGCTTGTTCGTGCCCATTCCTTCATTGGCTGAGCGTGCTGCGTGTTTGAGAATTAGTAAAAGCTGTTACGGCCCGAGGGGGACATTTGGACCGACGGTTCTTGGCGATTAAACCGCTCGGATCGCACACGGAAGCGGCTCGTTTTCGTACGAGTTCCATCGAGGGTGAATTTCCCCGGGAGATTCCCCGCGTGGATACTTTAAGAGGTACATAGAAATTTGACTATTCACCCTATTCCACGCGGGTGACCTGTTGGCGATCTTCGATCCAGTCAGGACCCGTCGGCTCCGGACTTCTCCGGAGTGACGACATAAATTCCGGGCGATCGGTCGAGCCGACGCAACTGCTCCATCAAGCGGTCGTGGTCGCGGCCGACCCCGCAACAATATGTTTATATGTGTTAGCTCTTGTACGAGCCTCGACAATGCATTCAAAAAAACCTGTTTTAATGGACATGTGTTCACAGTATCACCATTTCTCAAGTAAGAGTGACATACCAGGGCTTCATTGAGGTTGGTAATAGCACTGATATCAATCATACGGTACACATGTGTGTGATTGTATGTGGATGTGTGTGTGGATGTGTTTGAGAGTGTGTGTGTGTGTGTGTGTGTGTGTGTGTGTGTGTGTGTGTGTGTGT
This sequence comes from Eptatretus burgeri, assembly GCF_056783735.1. NCBI lineage: Eukaryota > Metazoa > Chordata > Myxini > Myxiniformes > Myxinidae > Eptatretus > Eptatretus burgeri. The sequence continues at coordinate 670,217 of NW_028225102.1, forward strand.
GTGTGTGTGTGTGTGTGTGTGTGTGTGTGTGTGTGTTTGAGAGTGTGTGTGTTTGAGAGTGTGTGTGTGTGTGTGTACATCCACCTCCATTTTGGTAAAGGGTCATGTTTGTTCGAGCAAGTTGTGAAGTTTTCTTGAACTCAAGAGTTTTGTCCCGATGGTTATTTTCAGGATCGTCACTGAACCCCAGACAATCTCCAACTGCAGTTCGTTTGTTGTAATATTCATTCCAAGGGATGTTTTTTTTTTTAGATCTCAGTGAGGCTCTTCTTCATCATTCCTGTTGCTGCAAATATAACTGATTTCAACTTCCAGGTTAATTTGACTTCATTTTCCAGATTCCGGTATTTGGACATTTCCCTGATAACACGGAATTCACACCGAAGTCGCTGTGTCCTCGCACCTCTGTTGTATCTTCGTGTGTATTTTTTGATGACGAGACAAATTTGATGAAAAAACAAATGCCTTGTTACAAAAAGAACACTTGTGGGGTTTATCCCCAGAATGTACTCGTTCATGTTTATGTAAAGTTGATGATTCCGTAAATGTCTTGTTACACACACAACACTTGTAGGGTTTATCTCCGGAATGTATTCGTTCATGTTGACGTAAAGTTGATGAAGTAAGAAACGCCTTGTTACAAACAGAACACTTGTGGGGTTTATCCCCCGTATGTATTCGTTCATGTTGATGTAAAGATGATGAAGTAGGAAACGCCTTGTTACACACAGAACACTGGTGGGGTTTATCCCCTGCATGTATTTTTTGATGATAATTTAAACCTGATGAAGAAAAAAAGGCCTTCGAGCACACAGAACACTTGTAGGGTTTATCCCCAGAATGTCTACGTTCGTGTTGATGGAAATTTGATGATTGAGTGAATTCCTCGTTACACAGAGAACACTTGTAAGGTTTAACTCCCGTATGTACTCGTTCATGTCGATGTAAAGTTGATGAATCAGTAAATGCCTTATTACAAACAGAACACTGGTAGGGTTTAACCCCAGAATGTATTCGTTCATGTTTATGTAAAGTTGATGAATCTGTAAATGTCTTGTTACAAACAGAACACTTGTAGGGTTTATCCCCAGAATGTATTCGTTCATGTTGACGTAAATTTGATGACTGATGAAAAGCCTTGTTACAAACAGAACACTTGTGGGGTTTATCCCCCGTATGTGTTCGTTCGTGTTGATGTAAAGATGATGAAGTCGGAAACGCCTTGTTACACACAGAACACTGGTGGGGTTTATCCCCTGCATGTATTTTTTGATGATAATTTAAACCCGATGAAGAAAAAAAGACCTTCGAGCACATAGAACACTTGTAGGGTTTATCCCCAGAATGTCTACGTTCGTGTTGATGTAAATTTGATGATTGAGTGAATTCCTCGTTACACAGAGAACACTTGTAGGGTTTAACTCCCGTATGTACTCGTTCATGTCGATGTAAAGTTGATGAATCAGTAGATGCCTTATTACAAACAGAACACTGGTAGGGTTTAACCCCAGAATGTATTCGTTCATGTTTATGTAAAGTTGATGAATCCGTAAATGTCTTGTTACAAACAGAACACTTGTAGGGTTTATCCCCGGTATGTATTCGTTCATGTCGATGTAAACTTGAAGAATGATTGAAAGCCTTGTGACAAAGAGAATACTTGTAGGTTTTATCCCCAAAATGGATTCGTTCATGTTGATGTAAATTTGATGAATCAACAAATGCCTTGTTACACACAGAACACTTGTGGAGTTTATCCCCGGAACGTATATTTTGGTGACGAAGTGAATTTGAAGAAGTCGTAAACACCTCGTCACAAACGAAACATTTGAAGGGTTTCCTCCTGGTATGCAGTGTTGTTAGTTGCGATAAAGTTGATGAAGTCGTGAAGGCCTTGTGAGACACGGAATACTTGTAGAGTTTCTCGTTTCCTTGGATCTGCTTGATCGCCTTTAAATAACTTTTGTGGTTGTTGAAAGAGATGCTGATCGATTTGTCATTGTCCTGACAAGAAGGCATTTTCTCAGTGAAATAATCTTCTGTGTCGAACGGGGTAGAGTTGGTAAAAGAAATGATTTTCATTTCTTTGTCTGAAAAGACAATGAAACACAAAATTAACTGGACAGTATCGAAAAATGCATCATCAGAGCCCCTCCCCCCCAGTAGACCTCCTTAATCAGTGTAGATTTTGATGTGGTCGATAAACTTTGGTTCATCACAAGTGACGAATGTTGTGGTCAAGTTTCATTGAAATTGTGTGTGTGGTTTCGGAGAAGAAAGCAAATAGTCTCTGTCGATGTCGATTTTTTTCGATATCCATGTACTCTTGGGGTCATAGTGGTATTTACCGACATATCAATATTGTTAAAAAAAAATTAAAAATTCAAGTCATTCATTTTTCAAAGGTAAGTTCCAAAAATACGCAATGGTCCAATGGTCCATTCTGTATTCATATATGACGGACACATCATTGACACACGGTAATTTTTCAAAGTATTCTGACTTGGGCCTTCCCCCCCGCCCCCTCCCCATGATGAGAACGGTTATTTTACTTCCAACTTCAACTTGTATTATATCAAAAAGGATTTTGTTTGAATGGGATTGAGGGTGATAAAAAGACATTGAAAATGTTGCCAATTAAACTTGATTAATAATTAACTTGAAAAAGTAAAAGTTTTTATAATGTAGCACAATGTATTGTTATATCTCTTTCATGGGAAATTCATTCAAATACAACATGATGATAACATTGATGTGCTCTAACATGTAACCAGTCGATAAGTGTGTGTCCAGATTAGATTTCCCCACCGATGTCTAACGGTATTATTCGTGTGCCGGGCTACGCATCTTTGAGGTAGTGTTATTCTTTCCTATCGTTATTTTAAACAACATCTCCTCACCACCTTCGCCACAACTGCCAACATCTCCTCACCAACGTCGCCACAACCGCCAACATCTCCTCACTACATTCGCCACAACCGCCAACATCTCCTCACCACCTTCTCCACAACGAACAACATCTCCTCACCTTCATCTCCACAAACGCCGCCATATTTTCGCCAGCAACGGCGTCCACGAACGAACGGCACCTCCGCCAACAAACACGACGGCTTCCTCGTTGGAGCGAAAGCCGGTGATTTCTACCACGTCCGCGTTCCACGGCAAGTTCGGATCAGAATGACAAAGGGGCGGAGCCAGGGGGGGTGAAAGATCGGAGGTAAAAGACCAAACACCACCCCTCCCCCCCCACCCGAACCCGATAAAAGGCTGAACCGAGACGCCGAGAAGTTTAGTCAAGGTCGAAGTTGAGTTGAGTGGAGGTTGGGTACAGAGTTGAGTCGGCAGTCTGGAGTCTGCAGTTCAGAGTTTGGAGCCTGTAGTCCAGCCAAGCCTGCAGTGCCGTGCAGACTCGTGGGTCGGTGGAGGTAGCCGGAGAGAAGTCGCCAGCCAGCGACAGAACGGTCTGAAGTGATCGGGCCGCGGGACGGTCCGAGCGACGCTGAGGAGTGAGCGGGCTCTTAAGAGAGCATCCACTCCAAAAGAGCAAGGCCCGTTCGCTCCTCTGAGGCGTCGTCGGCCGGGCCCGATCGACCAGGTCGCATGGCTAGGCCTGGACCAACCAAGTCGCCATTACACCAGCTGCCGTGTTGACGACGAGACATCGAGGGTCGCCCATCGAGTCACCACGAGAGTGGCAGGTTACCTACACGGTCTCGCGGAGCTCCTTCGGTCTTCACAGCTCCACGGAACATTAAAGGCCTATGGGCCCTGTTCTCTCTTTTTCTTTCCTGGGGTTTTTGCATGGAAGTCTGTGGCGCCTTGTCCGATAAGTAGAATTGTTTTTAAGTGCATGTACAGAATAAATAGACAATGGCTGTAGGGTCTTTTTGCTCGTGTCTTGTCCCTTACCCCCATTCATTGCCTTGCTCGTACATGTGCATGTACAAATAAATGTCCGCATTGTTTGAATATTCACCAGCTCGTTGCGTCCCTTCTTCCATTGAGCTGCCGTAATTGCGTTCGGAATAATAGCTGGTTTTAATTGCCGATAAGATAATCGGATCCGATGGGGCTTGGCGGGAAGAAACCGCTCGGCAATCGCAAACGGAGCGAGCTGCTTAAAACGGCTCATGTCTGTACGGGTCCCGTTGAGGTGTAAATCCCTGGCATTTCTGTCTGCGCGAATAATGAGGTAAATCGACAATTCGGCGATCAACCCTGTCACGCGTGGACAGAATAGTTGGCTGATTTATGGTGTGGTTAACAACACCCGAAGCTGGGTTTCGTTGTTGATCCGAAAGCTGCGACTGGATTGCCACGGTCGGTGGGCGCGCGGCCGCAATTTGCTGAAAGCAGCCGCCCGCACGCCGGAGTGGTGAGAATCCACAACAAGATATGTACATATATATATATATATATATATATATATATATATATATATATATATATATATATATATATATATATATATATATATATATATATATATATATATATATATATATATATATATATATATATATATATATATATATATATATATATATATATATATATATATATATATATATATATATATATATATATATATATATATATATATATATATATATATATACACATATATATATATATATATATAGATATATATTGTTGCGATTTCGCGCACCCCGGCGTGCGAACGGCCACGTGACTCGAATTGCGGCACGTCGCCCACCGGACGGACAATTCTGTCGTGACCCTCTCGGACTAACGCCGGGAGCAAGTCACGGGTGGGCCTTCCGGCCTCACCACGATCGTGCCAATCGGCCACCCACGTGGGATAGAGTTGTTCGCCAAAGTCGACCAACCTAAGTACCCACGCGGATGGTAGACCGGGCGATCGCACCTCGCCGCAGGTCGGCTCCGGACACGGGCCGCTTAAGCGATCCGTTCCGTGCTATTGGGATAACCGAGCGGTGTTATCGTCGGCCTCGACGGTTCCGATTAATTATCGGGCGTATTAAGCCCACGACGAACCCGTTACGTGAAGCAAGATGGAGATTCAATGAAAGAACAGACGAAGCGAAACGGGAAAACAGTTCAACATAATGCACATTTATTCCGCGGCACACGGAGAGCACACATATACAGCCAAACAGAATGCACATAAAGCAATTTAAAACAATTATGCACAATAAGCAGATGTAATACGAAAAACAACAACAACAATGCAGAGCTACGACCGACTACGCGAGCACACGGCAACACTTAACAGTTTTACTTCACCAGACTGGCGCCACACACACACGTTTACACCAAACCCCAAAAGAATTGGAAGTCGCGACTTTCCTGATCCCGTCGAGTCCTCCTTCTGCGACCGCAACTCCGAGCCCTCCGGCGTGCTCCGCGAGCTCGTGCCGCGTGTCGCTCGTGTGGTCCGCTCGAGTGTACGGACGGGGTTTTGAGGAAACGGACGGGGTTCGTTCGGCGCTGTTTTCCGTGCTCGCACACGGGTCAACGAAGCAAGGCAGGAACCACAAGCTCGCGACTCGAGCCAGAAGACGACCATGAAGACCAACCCTCGACTAACCACTCCCTCCAACTCTCGACCAACCAACCCAACAACCCTCAAGGTCCGTCCTGTTCGCCTTTTGTAGCGCGGGGCTCCGCCCTTCGCTCCGCCCCGTTTTCGGCCCCGCTTCCCTTCGAGCTTCTTGGAGAAGCCTCTCGAAGGGGGGCGTGACCTCTTGCTTTCCCTCCACCCCGTGCCGTGCGGGGGCCGGGGGAAGTCAGTCTTGGCGTGGAGCCTGGGGATTATTCCCCCAAAAAGAGGCCCCCACCCTTTCTCACCTTTGACCCCTGCATCGCCCCTCCTCCACACCGAGCGCGGAGAACCTCGACGGGAAAAACAGGCAGGAAAACCCCTGAGCATAGCCGTTGGTTTCTGTTTGTTCCCGGAGATCGTAACGCACAGGGCCTGCTGAATGGCGAGTGGCGAAGATGTGGTAGCATTGATGGTGGAGGTGGCGTGGTTGTAGTGTGGTTGTCGCTGTGGTGGGGATGGCGTGGTTGTTGAGATGCTGTATGTTTGAAATAAAAGATAGAACAGAAAAAAATGGCTAACTCAAAGCGTCACAGCACGGATGGATCACATAAATTCCCTCTATACAACGGGTTTGGGCTAACTACACATGCACTTACAGAGATATCTCACCTATGGGACCTGAATAGTGGTTTGCGAATTTCCACAACCACAACAATATATATATATATATATATATATATATATATATATATATATATATATATATATATATATATATATATATATATATATATATATATATATGGATAGGTCAGGTCAGGTATGGGAGCATGTGCCAGAACAGCGCGTCGCTGCATCCACTTTCTGCCGGTACTCCAGGGGCCTCCGTCTGGCCATCCCCCAGGCAGATGCCAGGCCCATCCCCATCTCCTTGAGATGATGGTCAACCTGCTGCAACCACGAGGCACGCGGTCGGCCCACTGGCCTCCTCCACTAATGAGACTGCCATCCCGGATTTTGAAAATTCCTCCGAGAAAAAAGTTATGACGTCAAAATATCTCCGTTAATGAAATCGCCTTAAAAATTATCTCCGAAACTAAGCAAGCTTATTGAATTATGTTTGTGGGAATCGAACAGGGCATTAGCAGATGAATTTCCGCGCATATGAGACATCATTATGACGTCATATCAATTTTTATGACGTCATTCCTATTTTTGGTTTCACAACCCAGGGTTTTCATCGGATCTTCGTGAAACTTGCCAGGTATATGCAGAAAGCCCACGCGCAGGCAGTAACCATCTCCGATTTTGGAAATTCTTCCGAGAACAAAAGTTGACGTCATAATATCGCCGCTCATGGAAATCGCCTATACCATTATCTCCAAATCCAGGCAAGCTGTTTGAATTTTGTTTGCGGAAATCAAGTCGGGCATTAGCACAGATAATTTATCGTAAACCTGATACATCACAATGACGTCATATTCGTTTTTATGACGTCATCATTAAGAGGACGAGGATTTAGCTCATTCGAGCTTGTTTATGAAACGTGTATGTATTTGGATTTTTTCTTGCAGAGATGGCGACAGGTCATTGTTATATCTCTTTCATGGGAAATGCATTCAAATACAACATGATGATGATGTGATGTGATGATGTGCATTGATGTGCTCGAACATGTATCCAGTTGAGATATATATATATATATATATATATATATATATATATATATATATATATATATATATATATATATATATATTGTTGTGGTTACCAGATTCGCAAACCACCATTCAGGTCCCTTAGGTGAGGTATCTCGGTAAGTGCATGTGTAGTTAGGCCCAAACCCGTTGTCTAGTGGGAATACATGTCATTTATACGTGCTGCGACTCTTCAGGATAGCCGTTTTTCTTTTACTATCTTTATTTTGGACCAATCGCCACCATCACAACCACAACAACAACCACCAACCACAACGCCGCTTCACCACAACCGCCATGACCTTTACCGTCGCAACTCGCCACCATCGCATCACCGTCATCTCGCGCCACTCATGGGCACCGATGCTGGACTCGTGTAGGGCGCACGTTGAACAGCGTGTACAAAATCACGGATTTTCTGCTTCAAAAACGGATCCAAAACGACACACGCCCACTTTTTGCCGTCCAATCGGTGAGCGAGGGGCGAATTGGCCCCGCCCCCAGGGCGATCGATATATGCAAATTTGTGGATCAAAAAGCCTTCACGCCCACTTTTTCTCGGGCCAATGGGGAGCGAGTTGAAAGGTCAAAGGGAGGGGGTCAAAGGCGAAGTTACGGGGGGATAAAAGGACGGTGTTCGTCAGTCAAAGGAGTCGTAAAAGTCGGAACGAGAGAGTCAGTAAGGAGAGAGTCAGCAGAACGAGAACGAGGAGTCGCAAACAAGAACGGACAGAGAGTCAAGACTTCGCGGGCGGTGGAGCTGCTCGTCGTGTGCGTTGGAGTCGGAACGGAGGGGACGGAGCTGTGGAGAGGCGGCGAGGGCGGACGAGGGGGTGCTCGCGTCGTGCAGGAAGCTGCACCCGAGGGAGGCCGACAGCGCGACCTGGCCGAGGTGGAGACGCTCGTCGCATATAATAAAGATCCTCTATACCCCGAGCATCAGCAACCCCCTCCTGTTTCCCCCCGCGCTGAGATAGTGCGACCAAGGGGGCCCCGTTCCCACCCCCTGCCAGGCACTGTCCACGAGGCCCGCGGGTTGCGGGGCCATCGCCGCTCCGCGTCTCATCACCAGACGGGTAGGCCCGACCCGGTCTCGGCCCCAGGCCTACCTCATTCTTGGGGGATTTCTTTTCCTTGGTTTTGGGTATGTGTTGTCGGCGCCGTCTGTGAAGTAGAATTGTATAAGTGTTGCCGTGTGCTCGGTAGTCGGTATTAGCTCTGCACTGTGTTTTCACTTTTATGTTTGCTTTTTGTGTAAATGGAAGTGTGTTTTCTTTTTTTGTGTGCATTTGGTGGAATTGTATTTGTGTGCTTTCCGTTCGTCGCGAATAAATGTGCTTTATTGTTGAACTGTTCTCCCGCTTCGCTTCGTCTTTTCCTCCATTGAATCCCCATCTTGCTTCACGTAAAGGGTTGGTAGTGGGCTGAATACGCCCGATAATTAATCGAACCGTCGAGGTCGACGATAACACCGCTCGGTTATTCTGATAGTACGGAACGGGTCGCTTAAGTGGCCCGTGTCCGAAGTCGACCTGCGGCGAGGTGCGATCGCCCGGTCTACCCTCCGCGTGGGTACTTAGGTAGTTCGAATTTGGCGAGCAACCCTATCCCACGCGGGGGCTGATTGGCTCGATCGCGGTGAGACCGAAAGGTCCACCCGTGACTGGTTCCCGGCGTTAGTCCGAGAGGGTCACGACTGGATTGTCCGTCCGGTGGGCGACGTGCCGCGATTCGAGTTACGTGGCCGTTCGCACGCCGGCGGGCGCGAAGACCGCAACACTGGTGTCAGAAGTGGGATACAAATTCATCGCCCTCCTCGCGGCACTGGTATCGGAGAACAGGAAAACGGGCTCTCCTGTCTCCGGCTAAATTCACGGGAATCGGTCCAGGGGTGAGAGAAGCGACCCCCGATTCCCTCCAAATTACGAGCGAGCAAATTAACCCTTCACGAGAAGCAAGATGGCGTCTCAAGGCGAGCGGGAGCCGGGGGTATTAGAAATGTATATGTAATAGTAATGTAGAATCCATGGTCCAGGATGGAATCCCCGTGCAGGAAATGTTGATTGTGCAGGAACACGGACTCGCCCAACTGAACCCAGGGCCCGAGGTGGGTGCGGCAGCGGCCGCGGTGTATGACACCTCCCCCCCCCTCTCCACCAAGACCCTTCCCCAACCCTTGCCGAAACGGCTCAGCTGAGTGCATCCAACATGGCCCAGCTATGCGCCATGCTGGCGGCAATGAACAAACAAATGAATGAAGTGAAAACGACGATAGATACAAATACAAATGAAATGAAAAACGAAATGAACAAGCAAATGAATGAAGTGAAAACGACGATGGATGCGAATACACAGCAAATGAGGGAAGAAATGAAAGAGCTGCGGGGTGAGACGCAGAACATGGGCCGATGCCTGCAGGCGGGCATGAAGGCCGTGACCAGGGAGCTGGGAATGGCGACTTCACGTGTGGGAGCAAACGAGCTGGGTGGGGGTGCAACGGCTGACAGGCCCGCGGTGGAGGCGGGTGAAAAATAATTCGTGGAACGTGTTGGGCGAGGGTCGTGACGATGACCGAAAGGGAAAAATTAAATGGGGAGACCAAAACGTGTGAGACGAGACACGAGGTGACGACAACAGAAATAATAGTTGAGACAAGGGAGGTAAAGGGTGAAGAGTTGGCAGAGACACGGGAGATGGGAACGATAGAGGGAAGACTACACGATGAAGACGGGGCAAGTGACGCGCACGCACACACGGAGGTAGTGGAGGACAATGGGGGTGAGCTCGCGGAGCGTGTAGGGACCCGGTGCGAGCAGCGGGATGGCCTCCTCCAGGAACGAGGGGAGGGAGTATGCCCCCTTAAGGCGAGTCACGACCAGGTGAGTTCGGTCGTGCTTTGCGAGGTTGAGGAGGCGAGTGCTGTGAACGGGTGCTTGGAAAGCTTGGGGGGTATAGAGGCCCCGGAGACCCTTGTGGGGACACGAATCCCCAGTGTGGTTGTCCCTGTGTGTGTGGTGAAAGGTGTGAGTGCGTCCCCGTGTGTGGAAGCGACCCCGTGTGTGAGTGGTGTGGTGGCGATGGAGCCAGAGTACGTGCTTCCCAGCACGCCGTGTGTGGATGAGGAACCGTGTGTGGATGAGGCACGGAGTGTGGGTGAGGCACCGCGGGTGAGTGCCCCCGCGAGTGTGGATGAGGCACCGCGGGTGAGTGCCCTCGCGTGTGTGGATGAGGCACCGCGGTTGAGTGCCCCCGCGTGTATGAGTGGGGCACGTTGTGTGGAAGAGACCGCGTGTGTGAGTGTCGCCGTGTGTATGAGTGAGGCACCGCGCGTGAGTTCCCCCGCGTGTGTGAGTGAGGCACGGAGTGCGAGTGAGGCACCGCGGGTTAGTGCCCCCGCGTGTATGAGTGAGGCACGGTGTATGGATGAGACACCGCGGTTGAGTGCCCCCGCGTGTGTGGATGAGGCACCGTGTATGAGTGTCGCCGTGTGTATGAGTGAGGTACCGCGGGTGAGTGCCCCCGCGTGTGTGGATGAGGCACGGAGTGCGAGTGAGGCACCGCGGGTGAGTGCCCCCGCACGCGTGAGTGAACGGCCGTGTGCAAGGTCGCTGTGTGCCAGGGAGACCGTGTGTGTGAGAGAGCGGTATGTAAGGGAGATGTCGGTTGGCATGCGGGAGCACGCAGCCGCGTCTCCCGGTGTGAATGTGATGGAGTGGACTGTGTGCGTCGTAACACGCAGGTGTGCGTGGGTTGAATGGAGACGGAGACGGCGAGAGAGGAAAGAAAGCCGGGTAGCGGCTGTAGTTGTTTCGAGGACCGTGCCGGGTTCACCCAGCAGTGAGCACGCGGTTCGTGCTGTGCAACGCACGAGACCGCCACGTGCTCGCTTGCGAGAGTGAAGTCCCGGTCCGGAAACGCACGCGGTGGATTTGCCGATCCCGCGGACGGACAAAGTTTAGGCAGGTAAACGGATTTGGACCGGACGGGTTCTCCACGCGATCGTGTGTGTTAAGCTCCAACGGGCAAAGCACATGTGTTCGCGTGGGGAACCCCTCGAGACGTGGGGCTTGTTTTTTTTTTGCGCACGGTGACGTCATGGCTGCACGTGTGGTTGGAATCCGGCAGGAGGGGTATCTCTGCCGGATGGTACCGTCCAAGGAGGGACGGGGAACACGTGCAGCTGCATGACGTCACGGGCAGGTGTAAAGTGCGCGAGCTCTGAGTTGCCGCGCTGGTGCTGCGCATGTAAAAAAAAGAAAAAAAAAAAAAGCAAGCCTCACTTTCGGGTGTACAGGATTCCTGGGCAAGGGGTGGAAGACCCCCTTACCCTGGGCACAGGATGGAAACTAGTTAGGGGGAAGGGTTAGCTTAGTTAGACCGACTTCATGGGGCAGGGGTAAGTCCTCATGGAGTCCGTGGAATGGATTAGTTAGAGGGATTGTAGCCAGATTAGGTTGGGAAATAAAATGGGATTATTTGAGGACATGGACAGACTTTGGATGTGTAGTGGGGACGTAGCTTAGCTACGTAGTGTTAAAAGGAACGTGCTGTAGTTTAAGGGACGACGTGGGAGCACGAGTTAGTTAGGGGATGTAGTTAGGAGGATGGCAGAGTTCAGTGGTGTGTGTGTTGAAGAGTTGGTGAGTGAAGTGGAAGCATGTGCTTGGTGAGTGAGTGAGGCCAGCGGGTCTGTGTGTATGGAGTGAATGGGGAATGCATGGTGCGATGAGTGATTGGGGGGAGGAGTGACTCCCGCCCAAGGGACCCCGGGGTCAGAGTAAAGTGAGTTAGCTGGGTTAGTCAAATTGAAAAATGGAGGTCGTTTTGCTGTTGGTGGGAGTGTAGGCTCGAAACCCATTTGGAGGGGTGCAGGAGCCCTGTTGACGGGCTTGGGAGCGTGGCTGCGAAAGGTGAGTATCGCTGAGTGGGTACCCCGGGCACCAGGCTAGTCGGCCGCGGTAGGCCATGGGCCCATGGGGGGCCGGGATAGAGTAGTGGGCACGGGTGCGCCTGCTTGGTGTGGGGGCCCGGGGCGCCATTAGCCGCGTGAGCAGTGTTGTGGGCACGGGTGACCCTCGGAAAGGGGCCCGGGAGGCCGGCCTGCCACGTGTGCGTTTCAGGGGAGGTGCCATGGGGGGCACTCCCCGGTGTTAGGGAGCTGGTAGGCTCGGAGGCAGTGTAGTGCCCGGGGGTGCCATAGCGGGAGATTCGGCAGAGGGTCGTGCCTGCCAAAGGGAGCCACGTGTCCCAGCCAGGAGACTGTGTGAGGGCACGGAGAGAAAATTGGGGGGGGCGAGGCCCGAAATTGTAAGGACACCAACACAGGCGACGGGAATCTGGGTTGATAGAACCAATAGTTTAAGCGAGAGGCGCTTGTTGAAAGCCCCGGGGTAGTTTAACAGTTAAATGGTTAGGATAGATTAGGAGATGTACCCCTCCGCACCATCCATCCCATCGCTGTCGTTGTGGGCCGCTGGACCCACTTGGTGTTAAGATCGCCGAACTCTGGGGAGGCCATTCTGAGGCTTCGTTGGGCCTCGACACAGGACGTTAGCTCTCCCTTGTTCCCCTCCGGGAAGGGAACGTAGGGGTTGGGAGTAGGCTAGGTGACAGGATAGGTTAGCCGAACAAGGACGATAAAGGGGGTTAGGGGACGATTTATAGTGGGGGAGTAAAAATAAAAACAACAAAAAAATAAGTTGGGGCTAAATTGGGGTTTGACAAATTAAGGGAGTGGGTATGTACAGTGACAGGCAAAGGCGATAGGTTGGGAGGGAGACAGGTAGGTAGGTCCGAGCCCGCCTTCCAAGTGGCCAGCACCACCGCACTCCCTCCACCAACCTCCACTGAACGGCAAAGGCTGGCCAGCTTCATCTGCTGGCTGCGTTGCTGCGAGGCAGAGGCCGGCCAACTTCATCGGCAGCTGTTGTTTTGCTGCAAGGCCTGTGCCATCGGCTGGCCGTGTTTTGCTTCAAGGCCTGTGCCGGCCACTTCATCTGCAGCTGTGGTACTTCAAGGCCTGTGCCGGCCAGTTCATCTGCCGGCTGTGTTTGCCTGCAGCGGCCTTCTTCTGCGGGCTGTGTTTGCCTGCCACCTTTGCCATGCCATGCCCACTGCCCACGTTCACCAGCCCCGTTCAATTTTTGCTTTCCCCCCTGTTCATTTCCATGTGCGCCAGGATCCGCAAGGCAACAGTTTGCAAGCTGCAAGAACTGCCCTGTTGGCAGCTACAACACGGGCCTGCAGTGGCGGCCCGTGCACCGTGTTTGTGTTCATGCATCCATTCGTTGTGCTCATTGCGTGTGCCACTTGAGCTGGCACGGAGACTACGTTTGTGCGGCCCATGCACCGTTGTGGTTCACTGAGTTCAGTTCAAAAGGGAAGGCCTTGGACTGCGTGTGAGCAGCCAGCCACGTTCCCTGTCACCTGCATTGTTTGAGTCAGAGACTGCATGTGGGCAGCCTGGCTCCCTGCTAACTGCTTTCTTTTGCAGAGTTCAATGATCCTGGGCCATGGTTTAGTGTAAAATTTGTAAGTTAAGGTTAAGATGTACTGTACATATGAGTGCGCGCCCGGCATGTATGTCTTAGCGCCGGCAATTTTATTTAAGTCGTCCGTGTGAGTGAGTTTGTTTAGGTAGTTACGCAGCCCTCAGGTTATTTATTTTGGGGACACGAATACCATGAATGTCGCACTCAGGGATCCGTAGGTAAAGTGTACTAGGGGAAAACTACACATGATGGCACACGAAAATTTGACGACTCGGGACGAGTCTGTAACAAAGGAAGGGGGTAGTGTTGTGGTTACCAGATTCGCAAACCACCATTCAGGTCCCTTAGGTGAGGTATCTCGGTAAGTGCATGTGTAGTTAGGCCCAAACCCGTTGTCTAGTGGGAATACATGTCATTTATACGTGCTGCGACTCTTCAGGATAGCCGTTTTTCTTTTACTATCTTTATTTTGGACCAATCGCCACCATCACAACCACAACAACAACCACCAACCACAACGCCGCTTCACCACAACCGCCATGACCTTTACCGTCGCAACTCGCCACCATCGCATCACCGTCATCTCGCGCCACTCATGGGCACCGATGCTGGACTCGTGTAGGGCGCACGTTGAACAGCGTGTACAAAATCACGGATTTTCTGCTTCAAAAACGGATCCAAAACGACACACGCCCACTTTTTGCCGTCCAATCGGTGAGCGAGGGGCGAATTGGCCCCGCCCCCAGGGCGATCGATATATGCAAATTTGTGGATCAAAAAGCCTTCACGCCCACTTTTTCTCGGGCCAATGGGGAGCGAGTTGAAAGGTCAAAGGGAGGGGGTCAAAGGCGAAGTTACGGGGGATAAAAGGACGGTGTTCGTCAGTCAAAGGAGTCGTAAAAGTCGGAACGAGAGAGTCAGTAAGGAGAGAGTCAGCAGAACGAGAACGAGGAGTCGCAAACAAGAACGGACAGAGAGTCAAGACTTCGCGGGCGGTGGAGCTGCTCGTCGTGTGCGTTGGAGTCGGAACGGAGGGGACGGAGCTGTGGAGAGGCGGCGAGGGCGGACGAGGGGGTGCTCGCGTCGTGCAGGAAGCTGCACCCGAGGGAGGCCGACAGCGCGACCTGGCCGAGGTGGACACGCTCGTCGCATATAATAAAGATCCTCTATACCCCGAGCATCAGCAACCCCCCTCCTGTTTCCCCCCGCGCTGAGATAGTGCGACCAAGGGGGCCCCGTTCCCACCCCCTGCCAGGCACTGTCCACGAGGCCCGCGGGTTGCGGGGCCATCGCCGCTCCGCGTCTCATCACCAGACGGGTAGGCCCGACCCGGTCTCGGCCCCAGGCCTACCTCATTCTTGGGGGATTTCTTTTCCTTGGTTTTGGGTATGTGTTGTCGGCGCCGTCTGTGAAGTAGAATTGTATAAGTGTTGCCGTGTGCTCGGTAGTCGGTATTAGCTCTGCACTGTGTTTTCACTTTTATGTTTGCTTTTTGTGTAAATGGAAGTGTGTTTTCTTTTTTTTTGTGTGCATTTGGTGGAATTGTATTTGTGTGCTTTCCGTTCGTCGCGAATAAATGTGCTTTATTGTTGAACTGTTCTCCCGCTTCGCTTCGTCTTTTCCTCCATTGAATCCCCATCTTGCTTCACGTAAAGGGTTGGTAGTGGGCTGAATACGCCCGATAATTAATCGAACCGTCGAGGTCGACGATAACACCGCTCGGTTATTCTGATAGTACGGAACGGGTCGCTTAAGTGGCCCGTGTCCGAAGTCGACCTGCGGCGAGGTGCGATCGCCCGGTCTACCCTCCGCGTGGGTACTTAGGTAGTTCGAATTTGGCGAGCAACCCTATCCCACGCGGGGGCTGATTGGCTCGATCGCGGTGAGACCGAAAGGTCCACCCGTGACTGGTTCCCGGCGTTAGTCCGAGAGGGTCACGACTGGATTGTCCGTCCGGTGGGCGACGTGCCGCGATTCGAGTTACGTGGCCGTTCGCACGCCGGCGGGCGCGAAGACCGCAACAATATATATATATATATATATATATATATATATATATATATATATATATATATATATATATATATATATATATATATATATCTAAGCCTGGTGTTAGCGCAGTGGTTCGGGCAGCGGCTTGGGATCCAAAAGGTCCTGAGTTCAAGCCCCGTTGGGCCACTGAATTAATACACCAGGGGGTTGACTCAGCCTGTCATCCTTCCGAGGTCGGCGAAATGAGTACCAGTGTACTGGGCCGGTGTATACCGCGGTTAAAATAGGTGTACCATATCCCTGTGTCGTAAGAGGCGACCAGGGTTGCGTCAGGAAGGGCATCCGGCGTAAAACATGTGCCAAATCACTATGCGGATCATACTGATGATCCGCTGTGGCGACCCCTAACGGGAGCAGCTGAAAGAAGAAGATATATATATATATATATATATATATATATATATATATATATATATATATATATATATATATATATATATATATATATATATATATATATATTCTACATTTTAAACGACTCTTTTTCTCTTGACTGCATTGGAAGGTTATCCGTCTGATAAGTAAAAACAGCCCTAAATATTGGACAATCATGTGAGAGCAGTCTTCATTCCCCGTCCACCCTTGGGCACCCCTGTGTGGACTGTTCGACATCTCTGCTGGGATGTTCACATCACGTCGCTCGGGGCCGTGTCCGTCACTATGAACCACGTGCGTCCCGGTCACCACATCCAGCACCGCACTTGACGGTGGGAGAGCGATCATAGCTGCAGCCAAGTAGTGACCTTGGACGTCACAAAGACGGCAGGCTCGGTCAAAGAGGGCAGTCTACTCTCCGGTGGGTTGGGATTGGACTGTAAGGAGTGCTCTTGGTCGCGACACCGAGACTGTCCATCCCGGATTTGGACCCTGATGCTGCTCATCGGACTTCACGAAACTGGTGACATTCGGGGACACATGCGGGATGTTGGAGACACGACTCGCAGCCACTGGTGATGGGAATGTGAGCGAATGGTCTTCACGCTCCTCCTCCAGGCTGGAACGGTCGAGAGACTGTTTCGCAAATGGTGTTTCAACAGCCGTTCATCTCCTCGTCCTTCACTTCCGGCAATCGGTTCAACACTAAATGCTTGACCACACGTGCCCTCCTCATGAAGCCCTCAATATTGTCCACGCCCTCATAGTTCACATAGCCTCGGCACACGGGCTCGGAGAACGTCACATAAGGAAGGTCACATAAGGAGCATGACCGGTGATTTGCAGCCTCCCCGAGGTGGTTCGCCATGTCAAAAACTCAGGTTCGCAGGCCGCAAATTTCCCTCTGAAGAACGATAAAATGGTCTGCGAAAAGGCACGTTAGGATCCTCAACCACAACAGTGGAAGTGTTGTTGTGGTGAAGTGGGGTGGGGACAGACTCGTCATGAAGCAGAATGAGTGAACAACCCGGCTGACTAATTGGCCTTGATGAACTCAACGGTTCTTCGGAAAAAACGGTTTATTTGCGGGATCGGCAGTTACGTCACTTGGGGGGCAACCCTCCGTAAAGGCCTATTTTTTTAATGCCATGAACAAACTTTGGTACCTCCCAGGTGATCCTTTTGGCCTATGTTGACCTCAAAAATAATTGGTGGTTGAATTCAGTAATCTCGTGCAAATCCTCTTCACATTTTAAGTCAATGGTTTTAAAACAGAGGATTTTAGAAATCTCACCTCAGTTGTTGACCTTTGGCTCACGTTGATCTTTTTTGTCGATGTTGACCTCAAAATAATTGGTGGCTGAAAACCGTGACCTTACATGTAAATCCTGTTCAAATTCCTCGTCAATCAGATAAAAATTGAGGATTTTAGAAATTTGACAGATTTGCTGACATTTGTCCAATGTTGACCTTTTGACCTCGAAAACAATAGGATTCTTGCTCATAACGAACTCTTCCATGTGGCTAAGTTTTGTGAAGATCGGTTTAAAACTGTGACCTGTAGGCTGTTGACAGACAAACAAACAAACAGACAGACGGGGTGAAAACATCACCTCCTTCCACCTTCGGTGGTGGAGGTGACTGAAACGGCACTCGGTGGTGCATGTACCTCCACCAAGCGAAACAGTTTACGCTTTGTATCCCACTAATAGGCCAGATCTGCTGACCTGGACCAAAATCTATTTGGCTTGTTCTTGTCATCTGACCAACTCATCCACCAATTTTTTTTTGTGAAAGTCCATCCACAACACAAACTTTGGTGGTGG
This sequence comes from Eptatretus burgeri, assembly GCF_056783735.1. Lineage (NCBI taxonomy): Eukaryota > Metazoa > Chordata > Myxini > Myxiniformes > Myxinidae > Eptatretus > Eptatretus burgeri. The sequence continues at coordinate 688,188 of NW_028225102.1, forward strand.
AGGTAATAAGTAGGACCGTGAGAGCAAGCAAACACAGCAATGAACTTAACAACAGATTAAAACAACCAGTTAGACATGTGCTAACAGACGGAGCGACAGTTCACAGATTAAAACAAGTTTTGTTTAACATCACAATGTTACGAATCTGGCAGCCATTTGCACACAAACAGACAGCAGTCCCCGGAGTTCAGTTATTTCGATAAGTTTATAGTTAGGGTCCCGATGTGTTTATAGTTAGGGTCCCGTCCTTCTGTCTCATGGGTTAATTTCATGTGTGCGCTGCGGGTTTTTTATAGTCAGGTTTTTTTTTTTTGCATTAAATCTCCCCTTCGCTCCATCATCGCCAATACGCACGTGTTCGGGGCCACGGGCATAGGCGGGGTGATGTCGACTCCGCCCAGCGAGACGGGTGTGCCTCGCAACCAACGAGGGAGAGGAGTACCTCAGAAGCCCCCGACCAATCCGGAGACGAGTTACCTCAGGGCGGCCCCGTCCAGCGAGATTGGATGTTCGCCCCCGACCAATCCGGAGACGAGTTACCTCAGAGCAGACCCTCCACCCCCGCGAGGGGAGGGATAAGAAAGGTCGCGAGCCGCTCGTGAGAGAGAGAGAGAAGTTGGTTGGTTCCTGCTGGTTGAGTTCGTGGCTCCTGGTCAATGGTCGTGCTGATCGGAGTTGGCGCTCGTCCTGGTTGGTGTTCGTGTTCGTGGTGCTCGGGTCGCCGATCGTCGTTTGCGGCTGGCCAAGTCGCTCCTTGGATTCTGGAGGCGTGGGTTCGAGTCCCACTGAGGGGGGTTGTGTGGGAGCGAGCGAGCTGAGGATCCCGTTTTCCTTCCACGGAATCCGAGCTCCACAACCGCGGATCGGTAAAGACCGCACGAGGCGGGCAGGTACCAACCAGACCTGGTCCCCAGCTCGCGTTCGCTCCGAGCTGAAGGGCCGAATAAAGACCCGGCGGGGTCCAGTTCTGTGTGTGTGTGTGTGTGTGTGTGTGTGTGTGTGTGTGTGTGTGTGTGTGTGTGTGTGTGTGTGTGTGTGTGTGTGTGTGTGTGTGTGTGTGTGTGTGTGTGTGTGTGTGAGCCCCGTCTTTTGGTAGGATTGATTAATTGTTTTTCATTGTACATTGTTTGCATTTCTTTTATTCGGTTGTAACTCTGCTTTGTGTCTCCCTTCCCGATTATTGCCTATTATAAATAAACCCCCGATTGTTTAATGTGCCAGCTCGTTGTCCGTCACTTTCTTTCATTGGTTCAGCACGGTGGGTATTGGGAATTAGGGAGGCCGATTGGGCTGTAAGTTGTCGTTTGGACCGACGGACTTTGGTAATTCCGCTCGGTTACACCGGACCGAGATCACAAGACCGACCCTGTTCGACAAAGTCCGTCGAGGGTGTGGCTTCCCCGGTAATTTGACGACGTGGGTACTAAGGTATATTGAAATTTGGCTATTAACCCCACCCCACGCCGTCATAGAATTGGCGAGCACAGTCCTTAAGTGACCCGTTGACTTCGGAGTGATCCGGAGTGACGACCTGCAATTCCGGGTGTTCGATGGGAGACGGTTCTACTGCTCCACCTGGCGGCCGTTCCTCGCCACCGACCCCCGGCCCACAACAATAAAACGACACCAAATATAACAAGAAAGAACAATCAGAGATTGCAGACCCTCATCAGGACCTGTTTGGTGTGGTGTGTTTTGTTTGGTAAATAAATGGCAGGATGTACGAAATGAAAGGTTGTTGATTGCAAATGAAAGGTATACATGGTCTTGTTGTAAATGTGTAAAGGTCAAAGGTCTGAAAAGTTGCAAAGGTCAAATAGTCTGAAGGTCGAAAGGTCTGAAAAGGTCAAAATGGATCTAAAGGGTCCAAATGGTCTTAAGTGTCTGAAGGATCTTGAAAGGTCAAAGGGGTCTAAAGGGTGTAATTTGAGGTCAAAAGAGTCGGAATTGTCTGAAGGTGTCTAACGGGTCCTGAGCGTATGAAAGGATTTCAAGGTCAAAGGGGTCAACAGGGAATGAAAAGGTCTGATAGATGTGAAGGCCTCGATGTCGAAAGGGTAGAAAGGAGTCTACGGGTCTTCAGGGTTCTAAAAAGTCTTAGGGTCGAAGGTCTGAAAGGTTCTAAAGTGTCTTTAAGGTTCTTTCGGATATTAAGGGTCTAAAGAGTCATTGGGGTCTTCAGGGTCTCAAAGTGTGTTCGGGTTCGAAATGATCTTAAAGGGTTTTACGGTTTGAAAGTCTTCGGGGTGTTCGGGTTTTGAAATGGACTTAGGGTTATAAAGGGTCTAAACTCTCAAGGGTCTTCGGGGTGTCAGAGGTTCTTTGGGTTTGAAAGGCGATAAAGGGTTTTCGGAGTCATGTGTTTTCGGGATATTTGGAGCTTTCGTGTTTTTTGGAGTCCTCGTGGTCTTAATGAGTCTTATAAAGTGTCTGGGGGGTTTTAGGGGTCTTCGAGGGTCTTGGGGTAAATAAGGATCCAATGTAATCCATGCACATACGTTCTGTGCAGACAAACAAACAAGCAGTCATAGACTGGTACTTACGAAATCGTCAACTTGACCTCTGACCTTGTCAAATGAAAGCTGTCCCTGGAGAAGGTAGCGACGCAAACCAGAAGTTTCTGCGATGATTCTGTACCAAACCATCAAAAATCAAATGTTTTGGATGTTTGACCTCACTGTGACCTTGACCTTTGACCGATTTTGACCTAAATCTAATCAGCGCTAGCCACCACCCTCCTGAATCACGTGGTGTAATTTGACATTGGTAGCTTCTTCCGTTCTCGAGTTATCGTGCCAACAAACACACACACAAACACACACACACACACACACAAACAGATGACGGAAGTCATCAATATTTTTACGAAATCTTTAGATTTCGTAAGTAACAAGAAAAAGACGTCGTGCTTTGGACGATACTTGCAAATTCCATCTCATCTCCAAAGGTTGCCATGGATACAACAGATTGTCCATTTCATGAAGATTAAAATTGACAATCTCAATCAAAGCTCAGGTCAATCTGACGAAAATTGATTATTTTTCAGATTGAAATTTATGATTTTAGAAGTTTGACCTCAGGTTGACCTTTGACCACAAAATCAATCGGTTTCTCAGATGAGACTCCCTCTACATTCTACAACTTGGTAAAGTTCCATGACGATCGGTTTAGAATTGTGACCTGTCGGTGATTAACAATCAAACACAGAATGATCAAACATATTAAAAAAATTCTCAAGTAATTAATGTAAAATCACTCACAGAGCAACACCTGGCAACACGGAACGGCACTCGGTGGAAAACACACCTCCACCAGGTGGAACAGTTCACATTTTATCTGCCACTGACAGGACGGATCTGTCTTCGGACTTGAACCAGAATCGAATCGTCTTGTTATTGTCACCGAACCAACTCATCCACCGAGCTTCAACATAACTCATCCACAACTTTTTGAAATATCATGATGTACATCGTTTTTAACCCCGTCTCTCCATGGTGAAGAACAACTTTACGACATTAAATAATTCCCGGATCAGGATTCGGATCAGATCTTCACAAAATCGAATCAATTTGTCCTTGTCACACACAGAACCTGTTCACCAAGCTCCGTCCGAATCCATCCACAACTTATTAACATATCCTGTTCACAGATAAACAAACATGGATGAAAACATAACGTCTGTACAACCTGGTGGTGGAGGGAACAACGATGTGTGAAGAGGAGGGAGGAGAACGGATTACCCGACACCGTGATGACGTCATACTGAGGGTGATATCCCGTCCCCAGCTCACCAACCCCCCACCTCCTCACTTCTCACCCCCCCCAAGCCCTCCCGGATCCCTCTCCACTCACCGGGCCGACGTTGCGGATCCTGACAGTGGAGGAATTGTGCTGCGGTCAGTAACGTGTCCATGATGTACATCGCGGGTTATTCAAATGGAGGATCCCGGGTCTCAGGGGTTCCCCGTGTCCCCCTCCACTCCATCACAGCGCCCTCCAAGGGCCGATTTCCTTTGATCTGCGATGTACTCACTTCCTGAGCCTCGATCTCCCCAAGAGAAATCCGTGCTCGCTCATCCCTCCCCTCCTCGAGTGTAAAACGGGGCCTAAACCCCGTTATTAGGTCTCAGGAAAACGAACCACCAAACATTCCGTTCTCTCGTCCCCCGCCCGTTCATTGAGGGCTCGTCACGATCAGTGGCCACACAGAGGTAGCGATGCACAAAACTTCACCGTCCGCAAAATGGCGGAAGTGGTGAGTGTGACGAGGATCACGTGGTGCCAAAACAGCGGGCGAGTCGCAAAATACGGACTGAGCATTTGGATTTGGACATTCCTCTATCTCTTTCCAGGCGCATATTAAAACAACAAATGAATTCAACTGAACGGGAAAACTCGTCTGGGGTGAGTTTTTCCACCACAACGGGAAAAGTGGGTTAGTACCCATTCCCCAGAACTCCCATCACCCCATTCACCCCTCCCCCAGACCCACCATCACCACATTCACCCCTCCCCCCAGACCCACCATCACCCCATTCACCCCATCCCCCAGACCCACCATCACCCCATTCACCCCAGACCCACCATCACCCCATTCACCCCTCCCCCAGACCCACCATCACCCCATTCACCTCATCCCCCAGACCAACAATCACCCCATTCACCCCATCCCCCCCCCCCCCCATCACCCCATTCATCCCATCCCCCCGACCCACCATCACCCCATTCACCCCCTCCCCAGACCCACCATCACCCCATTCACCCCCTCCCCAGACCCACCATCACGCCATTCACCCCATCCCCCAGACCCACCACCACCCCCTTCATCCCCTCCCCCAGCCCCACCATCACCCCATTCACCCCATCCCCCAGACCCACCATCACGCCATTCACCTCATCCCCCAGACCAACAATCACCCCATTCACCCCATCCCCCAGACCCACCATCACCCCATTCATCCCATCCCCCAGACTCACCATCACCCCATCGGAGGAGTCGGTGCTGGAACAGCCGCTCCCGCAGAGGCGCAGGGCTCGCAGAGCCTTGCAACGAGTTCACGAGCCCAGTAGGGAGGGATGAGATCCCCCCCTGCAAATAAGGATTTGGGGACAGTGACAGACAGTGAATGTGTAGAGGGGACGTAGCTTAGCTACGTAGTGTTAAAAGGAACGTGCTGTGGTGTAAGGGACGACGTGGGAGCACGAGGTAGTTTCCTTCGCATTCTGCGAAAGGTTATGTTTTGGTCGGCGTGTATTTATTTATTTATTTATTTATTTATTTATTTATTTATTTATTTATTTGTAATCTTGTGATTCGTATAACTCAAAAAGTATTAAACCGAATTGCATGAAATTTAGTGGGATGATTGGTTATTAGCCAGGAAGCATTTCATTAGATTTTGGGATCGTTCGGGTCAAAGGTCAAGGTCAAGTTCACGAAAAGGTCAAAATCGTCTTTTTACGATAAGACGGTCAATTTTTCTTCAATTTGCATGCAACTAACGCCAAAATGTTCAGAATTCAACGCCTCATCTTGTGATATGCAATATGACACAATGACGCCCATACTCTTGTTGCCGGTGAGGGGTCAAAGGTCAGGGGGGGTCACGACCTTGAAAAATATGCGTTTTTTGTCATAACGCGGTCAATTCTTGTCCGCTTTACATGAACCCAGCACCAAAATGTTCAGAATTTAATGCCCAATCTTGTGACACAATGACGTCATAACACATGTCACCGGTTGGGGTAAAATGTCGGGGGGGGGGTCACGCCCTTGAAAAATATGCGGTTTTCGGCATAACTCAGTCAATTCTTATTCGATTTGCATGAAACCAGCATCAAACGAGATTACCTTCTCTTGTTGAAACGTTGTATTCACCGAGCTTGCGAGTGAAGACTCGCCAAAACGACGTGAGTTGATTGTTGTTTAGTCCGTAGCCCCCGAAAGTCGGGGGGGGGGTCATGACATTATTGATACTGTATGTGGTTTTTGTCATGAGACCATTCATATGAAACCAGTTCGCCACACTCATACCAAGAACAAAAAAGTAGTGGCGGCGAAGGTATGCGCTCTATGAGTGCCCGTTCTAGTTTGGGGATGTAGTGAGAAGGATGGCAGAGTTCAGCGGTGTGCGTGTTGAAGAGTTGGTGAGTTGTGTGGAGTCATGTTGAGTGAGTGAGGCCAGCGGGTCTGTGTGAGTGGAGCGAACTTGGAATGCATGGTGCGATGACTGATTGGGGGGAGGAGTGATTCCCGCCCAAGGAACCCCGGGGTCAGTGTAAAGTGAGTTCGTGGGTTAGTTAAATTGACAAAATGGAGGTCGTTTTGTTGTTGGTGGGAGTGTGGGCTCGAAACTTATTTGGAGGGGTGCAGGAGCCCTGTTGGCGGGCTGGGAGCGTGGCTGCGAAAGGTGAGTATCGCTGAGTGGGTACCCTGGGTACCGGGCTAGTCGGCCGCGGTAGGCCAAGGGCCCATGGGGGGGCCGGGATAGCGTAGTGGGCACGGGTGCGCCCGCATGGTGCAGGGGCCTGAGGCGCCGTTAGCCACGTGGGCAGTGTTGTGGGCACGGGTGACCCTCGGAAAGGGGCCCAGGAAGCCAGCCTGGCACGTGAGCGTTTCAGGGGAGTTGCCATGGGGGGCACTCCCCGGTGTTTAGGGATCTGGTAGGCTCGGAGGCAGTGTAGTGCCCGGGGTGCCATAGCTGGAGAATCGGCAGAGGGTCGTGCCTGCCAAGGGAGCCATGCGTCCCAGCCATGAAATCGTGTGAGGGCATGGGAAGAAAATTGGGGGGCGAGGCCCGAAATTGTAAGGACACCAACACAGGCGACGGGAATCTGGGTTGATAGAACCAATAGTTTAAGCGAGAGGCACTTGTTGAAAGCCCCGGGGTAGTTAAAGAGATAATGGTTAGGGTAGATTAGGAGATGTACCCCTCCGCACCATCCATCCCTTTGCTCTCGTTGTGGGCCGCTGGACCCACTTTAGGTTAGATCGCTGAAGTCTGGGGAGGCCATCCTGAGGCTTCGTTGGGCCTCGACACAGGACGCTAGCTCTCCCTTGTTCCCCTCCGGGAAGGGAACGTAGGGGTTGGGAGTAGGCTAGGTGACGAGATAGGTTAGCCGAACAAGGACGATAAAGGGGGTTAGGGGACGAATTATAGTGGGGAGGAATAAAAGGAAATTAAAAAAAAAAAATTAATTGGGGCTAAATTGGGTTTGACAAATTAAGGGAGTGGGTATGGACAGTGACAGGCAAAGGCGATAGGTTGGGAGGGAGACCGTAGGGTAGGTCCGACCCGCCTTCCGAGTGGCCAGCACCACTGCATTCGCTCCACCAATCTACACTGCAAGGCAAAGGCCGGCCCACTTCATCGGCAGCTGTTGTGTGCTGCAAGGCCTGTGCCGGCCGGATAGTCTGCAGCTGCTGTGCTTCAAGGCCTGTGCCGGCCAGTTCATCTGCCGGCTGTTTTTACTGCAAGGCCTGTGCCGGCCAGTTCATCTGCCGGCTGTGTTTGCCTGCTTTTGCCATCCATGCCGGCTGCCCTCGAATCTGTGTTTGCCCCGTTCAATTTTGCTTTGCCTCCCTTGTTCATTGCCATGTGCGCCAGGATCATCAAGCAACAGTTTGCAAGCTGCAGGGACTGCCCTGTAGGCAGCCGCATCACGGGACCGCATTGGCGGCCCGTGCAACGTTGTTTGCTGCGTCAGATCATCGCGCGTGCTGCAGGGACTGCCCTGTTGGCAGCCGCACAAGGAGACTGCATTTGCGCAGCCCATGCGCCGTTGTTCACTGGGTTCAATTTAAAAGGGCGAGGCCTAGGACTGCGTGTGAGCAGCCGGCCGCGTTCCCTGCCACCTGCATTGCATGAGCCAGAGACTGCATGCGAGCAGCCTGGCTCCCTGCGAACTGCTTTCTTTTTGCAGAGTCCATTGATCCTGGGCCATGGTTTAGTGTAAAACTTGTAAGTAAGATGTACTGTACATATGAGTGCGCCCCCGGCATGTCTGTCTGGCGCCGGCAATTTTATTTAAGTCGTCCGTATGAGTGGGTTTGTTTAGTTAGTTACTCAGCCTTCAGGTTATTTATTTTGGGGACACGAATACCATGAATGTCGCACTCAGGGATCCGAAGGTAAAACGTACTCGGGGAGAACTACACATGATGGCACACGAGAATTTGACGACTTGGGATGAGTCTGTAAAAAGGGGAGGGGGTAGTGTTACGGCTGTGGAAATTCGCATTACACCATGAAGGGCCCGTAGGTGAGATAACTCTAAGTACATATGTAGTTCGCCCCAAACCCGTTGTTTCGAGGGTATTTGTGATTCATTCGGGCTGCGACGCTTTGAGATAGCCGTTTTTCTGTTCTATCTTTATTTTGAACCGCCATTACCATCAAACCACCACCAAAAACCCTCCACCACCCTCACCTCTCTCCTTCTACGCCCATTCCCGCATCACCTGTGATCACTGAGCGTCGGGCTGTCTTGGGCTCGTTCAAGCAATACGCACCGAGCCGCGAGTGCAAATAGTGGCCTTTCTGAGGGAGAATTCGGATCAGGAATGCTGCACGCCCACTTCTGATCCGTCCAATCAGCAAGCGCGGAGCGGCTTGGCCCCGCCTCCAGGCACGTCCGTGTGAAATCGAAATATGCAAATTCTAGGATCAGGGGAGATTCACGCCCCTTTTCCTCCGTCCAATCAGCGAGCGTGGCTCCGACCCTGAGGTGATCCTGATCCGGGAATTTGCATACTGTTTTCTCCTGCCGGCCTATAAAACGGCGGGCGCAAGGCAGAAAGGCAGTCAAGTCGGGTTGGAGAGCGGAGTGGAGTCGGGAGGCGAAGGCGTCGAGGTGGTTTCTGCAGTCGGCTGAGGAGAATTGTGGGATTAGGCCAAGGAGCTCGGGTCCAAGGCAGGGAAGACGGCGGTCGGCGACGAGGTCGCAGTGGGATCGCTCGTCTTGGGACCCAAGCCAGCCAGCCCTTCTCCTCCCCCAGGGCATCAACAATTTCCCCCTTTCCCTCGCGCTGAGATAGTGCAAAAATGGGGCCCCGTTCCCACCCCACTCCAAGCGGTGCGAACGAAACCCGCAAAGGAGCACGAAGTCGGGGCACCGCCGGGCAGCCACATCTGCGGCTCGTCACGAGGACGCGGGTAGGACTTCCCCCGGTCTCGCGGACCTGGCCACTCCTGCAGGTCCCGCGCAAATATTGGCCTACAGGCCCGTCTGCCCCCTTGCCTATGAGGGTGGCTTCTTTTCTTTGCTTTTGAGTAAATGTGTGTCGGCGCCGTCTGTGAAGTAAAACTGTATAAGTGTTGTCGTGTGTTCACGTATTCGGCCGTAGCTCTGCATTGTTGTTTTTGTTTTAAATTGATATATGTGCATTCTGACTGTTTGACTGTATATGTGTGCTTTTCGTGGGCTGGGTAATAAATGTGCATTATGTTGAATTGTTCCCCGTCTCGCTGCGTCCTTTCCTTCGTTTGAATCTCCATCTTGCTCCATGTAAAGGGTTCGTCGTGGGCTTAATACGCCCGGTAATTAATCGGAACCGTCGAGGCCGACGATAACACCGCTCGGTTATCCCGATCGTACGGAACGGGCCACCCAAGCGGCTCGTGTCCGGAGTCGACCTGCGGCGAGGTACGATCGCCCGGTTCACCATCCGCATGGGTACTTAGGTAGGTCGAGTTTGGCGAACAACCCTATCCTACGCCGGTGCCGATTGGCACGATTGTGGTGAGGTCGAAAGGCCCACCCGTGACTGGCTCCGGGCGATAGTTCCCGGAGGGTCACGACTGAATTGTCCATCCGGTGGGCGACGTGCCGCGATTCGAGTCACGTGGCCGAGCGCACGCCGGCGGGCACGAATTCGCAACAATACCTTCTGTCTATCGATCGATCTTTCTCTCTGTCTGTCCAACATCTCCATATTCCATTACATATTATGATGCTTCTGGTCCCATCTCCTCCATGTCATTGACTTCCAAACACTTATTATTGAAATGTATCAGTCGCTCAATGCTCAGTTTACTGGTTTTGTTGTCTGTAAATCTTGTGTTTAAATCTTGTGTAATTGTAATCATAATAAGAAATAAATGGAATTGTGTTTGAATCTTGTGTAATCATAATCATAATAATAAATAAATGCAATTGTGTTAGAATCTTGTGTTATCATCAAAATAATAATAAAAATAAGTAAGGTACAAGATCTGAATAAACGAAGGAATAACTGAGCTCAGGATATGAAAAGAAAGTGAGGGAGTGGTGAAGTCATTAAAGTATAAATGTATTAATTATATTGAGGTATTAAATGGTTTTTCGGTGGTAATTTAAATAATCCTTTCTTTTAGTCCTCGTCGTTGCGGATACACCTGGCCACCTGCTCCTTTGCTCTTGCTCGCCCTCTCTCTGTTCGACTCACCCTCTCATTTGCTCAAGGTCATCTGCCATCTGCTTGGAAATCAGCAAACATTCCCGCTCTGAATAAAAAGGTGCAAAAACAGATCCCTGCAACTACAGACCAATCAGCCTTCTCCCAATCATCAGCAATGTTATAGAATCCATCATCGCTTCAGACAGTAAATCCTTCCTTTTCTCCAATAGCTTGATTTCCGAACATCAATTTGGTTTCAGACCAGGTCACTCTACCCTGGATATTCTGCCTCTGCTCTCCCAACAATGGATGGAGGTCCTCAATGCCAGTCATGAAATCAGAGCCATATCCCAAGACATCTTGCGTGCTTTTGACACGGTTTGGCACCCTGTCCTGCTCAACAAACTCTCTTCCGATGGTGTCCAACACCATCTCCACTCATGGCTCGCAGACTTCCTCTCCTGTCGCAGCCAACGTGCGGCCCTCAGTGGAGTTCTCTCGTCCCCTCTTCCTGTCCAGGCTGGAGTTTCTCAATCCAGTGTTCTGGGCCCTGTTCTTTTTCTGGTTCTAATCAATGATCTCTCCGACTCTCTGGAAAATCCTCTATCTCTTCGATGGAACGGCAGAGGGTAGAGTCATCAGCAGTCATCCCTCAGACTGGCAAGCAGCAGCTTCTTCGCTCTTTGCGGATCTGGATAAAATCACAACCTGGTCCAACACTTGAAACATGATTTTCACTCCTGATAAATCTCACACTCTCACTGTCTCTCTGAAAGAACCGTCTGGAACCCCCCCCCCCACCCCATCTACTTTCTCAACAATCCTCTGGAAGAAGTCCTTTCATTCAAGCTTCTGGGTCTCACTGCCTGCCAAGATCTTTCCTGGGAAAGCCACATTTCCATGCTGGGCTCCAAACCCAGTCGCCAACTGGGAATCCTCCGTCATGCAAAATCCTTCCTCGGCCCACCTGAGCTGCTGACCACATTCAAAGCTGTTGGCGTCGTCCTCACCCTAACCCTAACCCCCTAACCCGAACAGCTTTCGTCCGCAGCCTGATGGCGTACTGCTCTCCCCTCGGGCTGGTGCTGCTGCCTCTCATATTTCTCGACTTCACGCTGTGGAAGCCAAGGCATTTCTCATCATTGACATCTCCCACGGTGAGGCTGTCTTTGGGTCTCTCACTCTCTCACCGCAGGCTCTCACCTGAATGACCCCAATCCCAAGCACTCTCCTTCTCCGTGTTTGCTCCCCTCACCCCTTTTTTCCTTTGGTAGTTGGTCTGTTCCTTTTCTGTTTCATCCCTGCTTTCGCCTTGCTCCTTTATTCACTCCACGTGCCCCCTCCCTTTGATCTCATCCTCACTTCTGCTCTGCTGTTGGTGTTTCCCATTTTTTTCTGTTTCACAAGTCTCGGCTCCATTCCCCCCGCTCTCCCCCACAACAACAACAACAACAACAACAATAAAACCCCACCACGGCCGAGGAAGAGTAAAAGACAAACCAATGCATGCAAAATGTGATGTAAACTTGTGATGACTGTGTATCGGAATCGAGTTCGCTGCTCAGTGGATAAATGTCCAAGTCCAGAATCGCCAAAAGGGGAGTGCTGGATGGTGGGAGGAAAAGAGCCAATCCTGGTGTTAACTTCTCTCTTCTGTCACTCCCTCTCCAAGGGACAAAAGTCTCCAGCTCATTACGCATTGGGACGTGGAGGTGAACAACCTCAACATGCGTGGTCGTATTCAAATAACAATGCTTGTTATGATTGTTTCACATGTTCCAGATGTGTGAGGAAGTACATTGATGAAAAACTATTTGAAATGAACCATTTAAAATATTATGCAAATTATCCTCCAGTGAAGATGATTATGATGAATGTTAAGGTCATGTTGATCAGGAAGGCCTGAATCCAAATGGTTTGACTGTTCTGTTCAGCTGGAAGCCCAGTGGATGTACCTTCAATTATGTGGATTATCCAAGCACCTCAAAACTCCTCCTGTTGAAGCAGCTGTGTACTAAGACGGTCATGGCGACCAACTCCCACTCCTGGATCATTCAATAGGTCTGAGGAACAATGAACAAGGTTTCTTTGCTTTGGTTCAAGTTTTGCATTTACCTGTTTGGTGTTCTCACCTGAGCGTGCAGTTCCCGAAGCTTGAATTCCAGGTGCAAATGTCATGCTGTTTGTCTCTTCCTCCTGATGTCCTTTTCATTCACATAAGTACAGATTTATCTGAATGTCCGTGCCCTTCATGCGTTGTACGCTCAAGCGTCTCTATAATCCATTTTTGGCGTTTGAGGAAACATGCAATTTTGTTTGTTCAGTAAAAATGTCCCTCCCAACTTGCCCATTGACATTGCCATCACCTTGGGGGATCTTCAGTTCTCCAAGCACAGGTGTTTGTCCACTTGTGGTGGTCAATGTTAATGGTTCAGACAGACATTTTATTTGGAGTTTGTACTTTGAAAGGCAGTTGTTAAAATTTTGATTACGGTATGAGGGAATGCGCTTGTTCATGAATGTATACTAATGATGTTATGATCACATGACCCTCCGTGTTCCTTAACTTGAACGATGCTCCTTCTTTTTCAGATTGGTTCGGTGGAATTTCAGCCCAATTCTGGAGCATCAGCTGGAGAATAAGAAGCTTTGAACGAAGTCGTGATAACCTCTGCCCCCATGTCCAGTGGTTGGTTGATTTTGCTTAAGGATTCTTCTGTAGAAGAATTCTTCTCTTGAAGGAAGTCGATTTTTTTTGTTGTCTCTCGAAGGCGGTTGCACAAATCCCTTCCAACATCTTCTTCTTTTGACCCACCCGTCAGAATGCCACCAAATTTGGGTTACAACATTAGAACAGGGTCGTGATGTTAATTTGTGGAAGTCATGTCGATAGCATGACCGGAAGTGTATCAAAATGGTGAATCGACGAAAAGGATAACAACGAACAATTTATTCCAAAAGCTGAGAACACGTCGGACTGTAGAATGTTTTTGGGGTTTTTTTGTTTTTGGAAAAAGTATTTCCTATTATCATTCCTATCCAAAGTTCCATCAGCCAACAAAACATGTGCAATTTGTTTATCCATCAAGTTCTCTTTGATTCAAATCCTTTGGGATGTATTTGATCTGAACTGTATTCAAAAACACCTGTGATGTGAGGACTTCAACAGACAGAGATTTATTTGATGTGAAACAAAGTTATTTTCCTTTAATTAAAAAAAAATAAACTCTTCAAGGATGGGTTACAAGCACGGAACGTGATGAAACAATGTGGCGGAGCACAATTGAAATGAAACCATGTAACAATATGTATGAAAAAATGTGAAACACAATAATGGCAAAACACATTTTGAAAGGTGAAAAGATGGGAGTTCAGCAGCAGGTTGTGTCTCGTGTCATAATGCAAGGCAAAACGCATGCGCAGGCAGTTCAAAAGATGAAATATAACCTTGCAAAAAATCAAAAACACGAGTTCCTTCGCTATATAAAGTTGAGCATCATATAAATGGTGAAATAACACTTTCAATTAAACATTTTTTAAACTTGAGATGAAATATAAATGGTGAAATAACACTTTCAATGAAACATTATTTAAACTGGAGATGAAGAACAACAAAACAACAATTTTTTATTTATTATTGAGACAGACCAGAGCTGCTGATTCATTAACAGAACTGAATTTGCTTGGTGATGACACTCGCAATTTCAGTTTGAACGAGGAGGCACACAAGGAATACAATGTCTCATTTATCCTGACATGCACCATTGCGGCATGAATATACCCTGGCCTGGCACGTGGAAGGAAGGACGGAACATCGCAGGGTGGTATGCAACAGAGAAAGGGTGACGAGGGTACCCTCGGATGGAGGCACTGGAATACGTGGGGATGGCCTGGTAAGCGGGAGCTGGGGCTGAGGTCATGTTCTGTTGGTTATTTATTCCTGGAGGGAGAGGGTGCAGGGATATAATTGTATTCGGTCGGGACAACATGAACAGAAATTGTCACAAACTGATGTAAGTCAAGGTATTCAAGGCTTTTGATACACGAGGTTTACCAACTGACCTGCAATGTCCAGAGAGGATACCTGCCTGATTCAAATAAACCAGGATACCACAACACACCTCATAAATGTACATATATAAATATGTATATACACATAGCATTACCCCGGTTTACAACACGCCTTTTTACGTCGTTTCGCAAACACAGGTCAGGTGTGGGAGCATGCGCTTGAGCAGCGCATCGCTGCGTCCGCTTTCTGCCAGTACTCCAGGGACCTCTGTCTGGCCATCCCCCAGGTAGATGCCTGGCCCATCCCCATCTCCTTGAGATACCGATCAACCTGTCGCAACCACGAGGCACGTGGTCAGCCCATTTGCCTCCTCCACATGTCCATACAGCCGCAGTTGATGCTCACGGACTATGCAGGTAGCAAAGCTCATGAGTTTCTCTCAGCAACCGCTCATTGGACACCAAGTCCGACCAGCAATAGCCATGGATTCTCCGAAGAGACCTGGTACCAAAGGAACTAAGTCTCTGTCTCAGATCCCTAGTCAGAGTCCATGTCTCACATCCATAGAGCAAGACTGGAAGCACCAAGGAACTGAAGACTCAGACTTTCGTCATCCCACACAGGTACTGAAAGGAGGACTTTCGTTCTCCTGCACAGGGACTCCTCTGTCAAGAACCCACCACCCTCCGCTCTCACTGCAGTGCACCGAGGGACGAGCTTGGAGGAACGCAATTCCCCTTTAAGCAGGACGAGAATCACTTGACCACAGGTGATGCTCTTCCCCCTCATCTCGGGATAAAGTGGTCTAAAAAAAAAAAAATTGGATGATCATCAGTCACGTAATTTGGCAGCCATATTGTTTAAAAAACAAAATCTTCAAAAATCTTCTTCTCGAAAGTGGCTGAACAGATTGCGGCAAATCTTTACACGTATGGCCACCTATCCATGAGGAACAAAAGGTTTACACATATTACGTCATAAGTCATGGTTTGGCAGCCACATTGAATTCACCTGAAAACCTATAAAAAAATCCTCTTCTCCAGAACGGCTGGACAGATAGAGGGAGACTTCACACAAATGTTCCCCAAATCTTGGGTGAACAAGTTTGTTCAGGAATAATTGAAAGGTGACATGGTTTGTCAGCCAGATTGGATTAAAAAATAATTATAATAAAGTTTTCTCTGCAACCGCTTAATCAATCGACCTGAAACTTCACATTGATGATCTGGTGGTGATGGGGAATACAGGTTTTAAATTTAAACTTGATCGGCAGCTGATGGTCTGGCAGCCAGAATTATTTTAAAAATTTGATCTGGGTTATTTTTTTGTATTTTATGTTTGTATTTTTTTTTTTGAATAAGGTTGACTAGGCTGTAATTGGATGGGTTTGAGGGTAGAGTCGCAGCTGAAACGTGAATTCCATCCATGTTCCTCCTGATGACTTCATCTTTGCTTGCATCCTTGCATCTTTGCTTGTTCCTCCTGACGACCAAATTCAATTGAATAATAATAATTTTAAAACGTCATGGGTCAGGAACAGGTGTCCGATCAAAGCGGGGTTGCGTCAAAGCAGGACGTCTTGTTACCCGGTCATCACAACCAGCAGTTATAAAGTGGCAGTTCTAATTAGTCTCTGATTAATTATGTAACACACCAGTACACAAACACCACACAAAACAAGTCCTGGAGAGGGTCTGCAATCTCTGATTGCTCTTTTTCTTGTCTATTTTGCTCCTGTCCAGTATTCGAGCTTGAAAAACACTCAGAATGCTTTAGTGTTATTTCTGCATTGAAGAAACATGTCCTTGTAAGAATACAAATTGTACTCCTACAAAGGCTGAGTGGAGAACCTGTCTCATTTGTAATGAATCATCAATAATGACTCAAAATAAAACCTCGTTGTTTCTCTTCTCCGCCTCTCTCTGCCTGTTTGTTTATTCACTTGCTTTTTGTGTCTAACTGTCGCCCCCACGACTAGTATGTTGCCTTTTTATTCTGTCACCTTGCTCTTCGATGGGGCTATCGCAGGCAAAAATGCTTTAGTTAGAATTATAGTATATGAGAGTTTTACTCTCATATACTGTAGTTGGTCGCAGGTCATACTGCAGTAGTCTGCGGATAATTATGACAGAAAGGAATTTTTGCCTGGGATGTTTTCAACAGCAAAGGAAAACTCAATTTCTTTAACACAAATGGCAAACATTTGAACGAATATTTTACTTGATATTACCAAGTTTGTTTAAAACGTTCTGTGCGGCAAGTTCTTTCGCTCCATCAAGCACTGAGCAAACCTCATCTGGAGCGAAAATTCCTCCAGGGAAGCCATTCATGTATACCTGCGAAAAGCAAAACCAGTGAGGGGTCCGTTGTTGAAAAGGAGCTCAAACACTGCACAAAGTCGTAAATCACTGAGTAACAAGTATTATGCAATGTCGAGCAGAAATATTTGGCAGCCTCACCATGTATCCGTATAGCTGCTGTCCGGGAGAACCTGGTGAGCTAAAAGGTGAGTATGAGGGAGGAGGGACACCACGATGAGCACACCACAGCTCCAAGCGCATTATGGCCGTACGTGCGCCTGCCAAGTCGATTTCTTGATATGACAAAGCCGTCTCTTCGGTATTCGGGTTTCGCCAGAATGCTTCACCCAAATCCACACCCAAGCGCCGTGAAGCTCCAGCAGCACCGCTTACACTGTCCAGTCTTGCTTGTGACTTGTTCGTTAAACTACGAGGCATCACGTGGTCCACCATTCTGGAATATGTTTGAGGCTCTCCAGGATCCCTGTGTGTGTCACGATCGTTCATAACTTCACCACCATCAGCTGCATGTTGGGAGAATGCAGATCTGGCCAAACTCACGTCCACCTGGAATTCCACACCACAACAAAACCAAATCAAATGAGCTTAATTTCACTGGAGTGGCCATATTCAGTCAGAATTGTCTGAGAGCATCCAGGAACAACTCGGCTTTGTGAATTCAGAATGGGCCACTCAACTATTTCCACAAACCATGACACTGATCGTCACTTCCACAGCAATCCAGAGCTCACTTCCGGGAATCAAATCCACAGCAAGTGAGGACAATGCAACAAGGCTTTATTCACTTCACCACCAAACCACTTGTTGTGGTTGACGAAATTCACAAACCACCATTCAGGTCCCTTAGGTGAGATATCTCGGTAAGTATATGTGTAGTTAGGCCCAAACCCGTTGTCTAGAGGGAATAAATGTCATTCATGCGGGCTGCGACTCTTCAGGATAGCCGTTTTTCTTTTACTATCTTTATTTTGGACCAGCCGCCATCATTACCACCACCAACCACGTCTCAACAGCCATCACACAACAACCACCAACCACAACGCGGCCATCACAACAACAACCACCAACCACAACGCCGCTTCACCACAACCGCCACGACCTTTACCGTCACAACTCGCCACCATCGCATCACCGTCATCTCGCGCCACTCGTGGGCACCGATGCTGGACTCGTGCGGGGCGCGCACCGAGCAGCGTGTTCAAAAACATCACGGACTTTCCGCAGAAAAACGGATCAAAAACGACTCACGCCCACTTTTGTTCCGTCCAATCGGTGAGCGAGGGGCGATTTGGCCCCGCCTCCAGGGCGTTGGAGGGCGGTCGCTATATGCAAATTCATGGATCAAAAAGCATTCACGCCCACTTTTCCTCGGGCCAATGGGAAGTTGAGTTCAGTTGGAAGTTGAGTAAGAGTTGAGTTGGAAGTTGAGAGTGGAGTGTGCGGAATTCAAGAGAGTCGTCGGTGGAGCTGGAAAGAAGTGGTACTAGTCGGAGTGAAGAGGACGGAGCTGTGGAGAGGTGACGGCGGCGAAGGCGGACGAGGGGGTGCTCGCGTCGGTGCCGGGAGCGGCACAGGGAGAGGCCAGCAACGCGACCGAGGTGGAGGAGGGGACGCTCGCCGCGGGACCCGAGACAGGGTTATATCCTCCTTTCCCCGAGCATCAGCAACCCCCTCCTGTTTCCCCCCACGCTGAGATAGTGCGACAAAGGGGGGCCCTTTTCCCACCCCCTACCAGACACTGTCCTCGAGACCCGCGGAGTTGAGGCACCACCGCCGCTCCGCGTCTCATCATCAGACGGGTAGGCCCGACACGATCTCGGCCCCAGGCCCGCCTACCCCCCTCATCCTGGAGGGTGGTTCTCTTTTCTTTTGCTTTGGGAATATGTGTTGTCGGCGCCGTCTGTGAAGTAAAATTGTATAAGTGTTGCCGTGTGCCCGGTAGTCGGATAGATCTGCATTGTTGCATTTGCTTTTTGTGTAATATTGCATTGTCTTCTTCTTTTACATGTGCTTTTGGTGGAATTGTATATGTGTGCTTTCCGTTCATCGCGAAATAAATGTGCTTATTGTTGAACTGTTTTCCCGCTTCGCTTAGTCATTTCTTTCATTGAATCCCCATCTTGCTTCACGTAAAGGGTTGGTCGTGGGCTAAGACGCCCGATAATTAATCGAACCGTCGAGGCCGACGAATAACACCGCTCGGTTATCCCGATAGTACGGAACGGGTCGCTTAAGTGGCCCGTGTCCGAAGTCGACCTGCGGCGAGGTGCGATCGCCCGGTCTACCCTCCGTGTGGGTACTTAGGTAGGTCGAATTTGGCGAGCAACCCTATCCCACGCGGGGGCCGATTGGCACGATCGCGGTGACACCGAAAGGTCCACCCGTGACTGGTTCCCGGCGTTAGTCCGAGAGGGTCACGACTGGATTGTCCGTCCGGTGGGCGACGTGCCGCGATTCGAGTTACGTGGCCGTTCGCACGCCGGCGGGCGCGAATCCGCAACACACTCATTTGAAATCGTATCTGTAATAATGTTTCTCCTCTTGCAGGAGTTCCCATAAAAGAATGGTTATTGACTTATGTTCATTGTTGGAGAGTACTGTCGGACCCTGGTACATACACCTTCAAAAACAAACAATACCTGCACAAACAATAAGGAAGTGAACTTCATGGACAAGCACCTGTGCATATCATGACAGTTGTCTTGTTCCAGGGAACGAACGGCCTACCTGTACTCCGTCTAGCCATGCACGATGGAGTGAATTTTGTGCCCGCAGAGCATCATCTCGTCGTTTGAAGTCCACGACTGCAAGGTTGCCGATCCTTGTGATCTTGCCGATTGCCCCGGCATGTGTGCGATCACCTCCTGCCCCATTGAGAATAGCTCTCTCGAGCGCTGAGCGAAGCGCTTGATCCGACGTTGCAGGTGACAAGTTCTTCACATTTAAGGTTCGCACATCAGACACCACTGGGTTAACCTCCCTCTCTGGGCTGGCCCAGTCGACCTGTATTGGGCGTCCCCAGAGATGAAAGGATCCTTTTTGGGGAAGAAGAAAAGTCAGGTGTCACGAAAAACAGTGAAACAATTGCAGCTGATAAATAATATAACTGACAGTGTCAAGAATTGTAAAACCTTGGGTCATGAAATCTAAAGAGAGGGGAGCACCTGTCTGGCCTAAGAAATGTCTCTCCATGTTATCTTAAAAAACAAAAAAGTAAAAACCCCATATTACTCAACACTTATAAAACTTCATGTGATGGAGACAGCAGCTTCGATAGAACTTCCACACACCAGGCTGTAACTTTCTGCGTGCCAATAGTGCTGATCGGTGGGAATCGTACTGCACAAAAGCAAAGCCACGGTTGCGATTCGCAGGTGTCATCCCCACGCCTGGACAAACAATCGCATCTTTTACGCCACTTGTCACCTTCTTTAACTCCTCTAAGAGTTCCTCTTGACTTATATCCTGCATAGTGAGGCGGAAATGAGCATTGCAGTGATTTTGGAGAGCGAAACGTACAACAACCCATCAAACAAACGGTTCAGTGGTTTTGTGGGTTCATGCACCCGGGGTAGTCCTCCGATGAAAAGACGGCAGTTGTCAATGCTGACACAAACACCGAGTGGGCGGCCCGGTCTCAGTTCATAGTGGTTGAGCAGATTAATGGCAGCCTTGGAATCCTGTGAAATTGGACATGCCACAAGGATAAAAGTTGGCTGATGATAAATCTTTGATCAGTTGAAGATAAAAATGACAGTCAACTGCAGTAAGTTACAAAAAATAATATTGATAACAATTAATCAATTCCGAAATACGACAAGAAGGCTTTAAGAGTATACATTGAAAGGACTGTGAGGGGTAAACAACCTACTCAATTTGAGCAACGAAGATCAAACATGAAATCACGTGACAGGAACTCACCTGTAAGTCGACGAGTAAAAGTGTTTTTTTTTTAAATATCTCCTGCAAAGAGTCGAGGCTCGTTAAATGAGCTAGAACAGAGAACGGATCAGGAAGCAACAGAACAAAAGAACCGCAGAAGAAGAGGGGGAAACACACAACAGAAGGGTTGAGGGAGAAAATGGAGAGACACTTCAAAGATGAGGGATGTGAGGAAGAATGAGGATGAGGGGAGGACATGGGGTGGAGAAGATGAATACTGAAGTAAACTATCAGGAAGGAAAACAGGAAAGTTGGAAAGAGGTGGGCTTTGGAGAGTTAATGGGGTGGAGAAGATCATCGTTTTGGATGGGGGATGATCTGAGGTGGTGGTGAATAGCTGTATTGAAAACCTGGAGATACAAATGAGATTGAAGAGAATGTGGAAGTTTATTCCACAATCAGGAGAAAAGAGGAACCAATGAGGGGAGGGAAGCAGTGATTCTGGATTTTGGGAGTTTCACCAGGAGGGACTGTAGGTCGACTTTGTGCATCATGCAGAAACCTGGGGGGAGGAGGAGGAGGGACAAAGCTTAGAAAGAGCAGAGGGTGAAAGACCAGAAAGGAGGTGGTGGAAGACAGAGAGACCACCCACCTGTCTCTGATTTGAAAGTGAAAAGCCCATCGACTCAGCTTCATCACAGGAGGTTCCAATAATCTTGGAGGCCTCCATTTCCACAGCATCAAGCGCAGCAACATGTGAGGCAGGGGCACCAGCCAAAAGAAAGCAGTACTCCTTCAAAAGGCCTTGTACCAGTCGGTGGATAAGAATTCAGGTGTACCAAGGAAGAACTTTGCATGACGGAGGATGCCCAGTCGGCGACTGGCTTCGGAGGCTAATTTAGGAGTGTGGTTTGCCCAAGAAAGATCATCGTGACACCCAAAAGTTTGAGTGACTGAACTTCTTCCATAAAATTGTGAAAAAAAGGAGACGGGAGGGTTTGCCAGATGGTCCTTTCAGAGAGTGGCAGTGAGTTTGTGGGATTTCTCAGGATTGATAGACATATTCCAAGTGTTCCTATTCTATCATGGTTTGCAGAGAAGGAAACAGCTGCTGCCATCAGGAGTGTGGGGTCATCAGGAAAAAGATAAGGAGGATTTTTTTTAGAGTCTGAGAGATCGTTGATGAAGATTAGGAATAGTACAGCGCCCAGCCTTGGCATTTCTAAAATGGGCATATTTACACTCATATCTGCACACAGGGAAATGCTGCAATGATGAGTGAATACTTTTCAAGTTGATAAGTGGGCCCAATGTCATGTGTTAGAATTTTATGAGCCTGCCGCAAAATAGATGAAAAAAGGAGAAAAAGTGAGTATTTTCAGTAACCCTGTCATTTGCAAGTTTTTGGCCTCTTTCAACAGACCGCCAAATGTGTTAGGAATGATATCAGATGCTAAAACTTTGCATGCCAGCCCGAATACACATGTAGATGGACATATGCGAACGTCTTGACGATTGGGCCTTCAATTTCAAGATAGGCTCCTTGCATAGATGGGCCATAAATTAGATCTGGATGCCCCTAAAATGGGCATATTTACACTCATATCTGCACACAGGGAAATGCTACAATGATGAGTGAATACTTTTCAAGTTGATAAGTGGGCCCAATGTCATGTGTTAGAATTTTATGAGCCTGCCGCAAAATAGATGAAAAAAGGAGAAAAAGTTCGTATTTTCAGTCAGCCTGTCATTTGCAAGTTTTTGGCCTCTTTCAACAGACCGCCAAATGTGTTAGGAATGATATCAGATGCTAACACTTTGCATGCCAGCCCGAATACACATGTAGATGGACATATGCGAACGTCTTGACGATTGGGCCTTCAATTTCAAGATAGGCTCCTTGCATAGATGGGCCATAAATTAGATCTGGATGCCCCTAAAATGGGCATATTTACACTCATATCTGCACACAGGGAAATGCTTGAATGATGAGGGAATACTTTTCAAGTTGATAAGTGGGCCCTGTGTCATGCATTAGAATTTTATGAGCCTGCCGCAAAATAGATAAAAATAAGGAGAAAAAGTTCGTATTTTCAGTAAGCCTGTCACATGCAAGTTTTTGGCCACATACAACAGGCCGCCAAATGTGTTAGGAATGACATCAGATGCTAAAACTTTGCATGCCAGTCCGAATGCACATGTAGATGGACATATGCGAACGTCTTGACGATTGGGCCTTCAATTTCAAGATGGGCTCCTAGCATAGATAGGCCATAAGTTAGATCTGGGTGCACCTAAAATGGGCATATTTTCACTCATATCTGCACACAGGGAAATGCTGCAATGATGAGAGACTACTTTTTAAGTTGATAAGTGGGCCCTGTGTCATGTGTTAGAATTTTATGAGCCTTCCGCAAAATAGATAAAAAAATAAGGAGAAAAAGTTAGTATTTTCAGTCAGCCTGTCATTTCCAAGTTTTTGGCCTCTTTCAACAGGCCGCCAAATGTGTTAGGAATGATATCAGATGCTAAAACTTTGCATGCCAGCCCAAATACACATGTAGATGGACATATGCGAACGTCTTGACGATTGGGCCTTCAATTTCAAGATAGGCTCCTTGCATAGATGGGCCATAAATTAGATCTGGGTGCACCTAAAATGGGCATATTTACACTCATATCTGCACACAGGGAAATGCTGCAATGATGAGTGAATACTTTTCAAGTTGATAAGTGGGCCCTGTATCATGTGTTAGAATTTTATGAGCCTGCCGCAAAATAGATGCAAAAATGAGGAGAAAAAGTCAGTATTTTCAGTCAGCCTGTCATTTGCAAGTGTTTGGCCTCTTTCAACAGGCCGCCAAATGTGTTAGGAATGATATGAGATGCTAAAACTTTGCAGGCCAGCCCGAATACACATGTAGATGGACATATGCGAACGTCTTGACGATTGGGCCTTCAATTTCAAGATGGGCTCCTAGCATAGATAGGCCATAAGTTAGATCTGGGTGCACCTAAAATGGGCATATTTTCACTCATATCTGCACACAGGGAAATGCTGCAATGATGAGAGACTACTTTTTAAGTTGATAAGTGGGCGCTGTGTCATGTGTTAGAATTTTATGAGCCTTCCGCAAAATAGATAAAAAAAATAAGGATAAAAAGTTAGTATTTTCAGTCAGCCTGTCATTTCCAAGTTTTTGGCCTCTTTCAACAGGCCGCCAAATGTGTTAGGAATGATATCAGATGCTAAAACTTTGCATGCCAGCCCGAATACACATGTAGATGGACATATGCGAACGTCTTGACGATTGGGCCTTCAATTTCAAGATAGGCTCCTTGCATAGATGGGCCATAAGTTAGATCTGGGTGCACCTAAATTGGGCATATTTTCACTCATATCTGCACACAGGGAAATGCTGCAATGATGAGGGAATACTTTTCAAGTTGATAAGTGGGCCCTGTGTCATGCGTTAGAATTTTATGAGCCTGCCGCAAAATAGATAAAAATAAGGAGAAAAAGTTCGTATTTTCAGTCAGCCTGTTATTTGCAAGTTTTTGGCCTCTTTCAACAGGCCGCCAAATGTGTTCGGAATGACATCAGATGCTAAAACTTTGCATGCCAGCCCGAATACACATGTAGATGGACATATGCGAACGTCCTGACGATTGGGCCTTCAATTTCAAGATGGGCTCCTAGCATAGATAGGCCATAAGTTAGATGTAGGTGCTCCTAAAATGGGCATATTTTCACTCATATCTGCACACAGGGAAATGCTGCAATGATGAGAGACTACTTTTTAAGTTGATAAGTGGGCGCTGTGTCATGTGTTAGAATTTTATGAGCCTGCCGCAAAATAGATAAAAAAATAAGGAGAAAAAGTGAGTATTTTCAGTAACCCTGTCATTTGCAAGTTTTTGGCCTCTTTCAACAGACCGCCAAATGTGTTAGGAATGATATCAGATGCTAAAACTTTGCATGCCAGCCCGAATACACATGAAGATGGACATATGCGAACGTCTTGACGATTGGGCCTTCAATTTCAAGATAGGCTCCTTGCATAGATGGGCCATAAATTAGATCTGGATGCCCCTAAAATGGGCATATTTACACTCATATCTGCACACAGGGAAATGCTGCAATGATGAGGGAATACTTTTCAGGTTGATAAGTGGGCCCTGTGTCATGTGTTAGAATTTTATGAGCCTTCCGCAAAATAGATAAAAAAATAAGGAGAAAAAGTTAGTATTTTCAGTCAGCCTGTCATTTCCAAGTTTTTGGCCTCTTTCAACAGGCCGCCAAATGTGTTAGGAATGATATCAGATGCTAAAACTTTGCATGCCAGCCCGAATACACATGTAGATGGACATATGCGAACGTCTTGACGATTGGGCCTTCAATTTCAAGATAGGCTCCTTGCATAGATGGGCCATAAATTAGATCTGGGTGCACCTAAAATGGGCATATTTACACTCATATCTGCACACAGGGAAATGCTGCAATGATGAGAGACTACTTTTTAAGTTGATAAGTGGGCGCTGTGTCATGTGTTAGAATTTTATGAGCCTTCCGCAAAATAGATAAAAAAATAAGGAGAAAAAGTTAGTATTTTCAGTCAGCCTGTCATTTCCAAGTTTTTGGCCTCTTTCAACAGGCCGCCAAATGTGTTACGAATGATATCAGATGCTAAAACTTTGCATGCCAGCCCGAATACACATGTAGATGGACATATGCGAACGTCTTGACGATTGGGCCTTCAATTTCAAGATAGGCTCCTTGCATAGATGGGCCATAAATTAGATCTGGGTGCACCTAAAATGGGCATATTTACACTCATATCTGCACACAGGGAAATGCTGCAATGATGAGTGAATACTTTTCAAGTTGATAAGTGGGCCCTGTATCATGTGTTAGAATTTTATGAGCCTGCCGCAAAATAGATGCAAAAATGAGGAGAAAAAGTCAGTATTTTCAGTCAGCCTGTCATTTGCAAGTGTTTGGCCTCTTTCAACAGGCCGCCAAATGTGTTAGGAATGATATGAGATGCTAAAACTTTGCATGCCAGCCCGAATACACATGTAGATGGACATATGCGAACGTCTTGACGATTGGGCCTTCAATTTCAAGATGGGCTCCTAGCATAGATAGGCCATAAGTTTGATCTGGGTGCACCTAAAATGGGCATATTTTCACTCATATCTGCACACAGGGAAATGCTGCAATGATGAGAGACTACTTTTTAAGTTGATAAGTGGGCGCTGTGTCATGTGTTAGAATTTTATGAGCCTTCCGCAAAATAGATAAAAAAATAAGGATCAAAAGTTAGTATTTTCAGTCAGCCTGTCATTTCCAAGTTTT
Source organism: Eptatretus burgeri (assembly GCF_056783735.1). Taxonomy (NCBI): domain Eukaryota; kingdom Metazoa; phylum Chordata; class Myxini; order Myxiniformes; family Myxinidae; genus Eptatretus; species Eptatretus burgeri. The sequence continues at coordinate 714,140 of NW_028225102.1, forward strand.
TGGCCTCTTTCAACAGGCCGCCAAATGTGTTAGGAATGATATCAGATGCTAAAACTTTGCATGCCAGCCCGAATACACATGTAGATGGACATATGCGAACGTCTTGACGATTGGGCCTTCAATTTCAAGATAGGCTCCTAGCATAGATAGGCCATAAGTTAGATCTGGGTGCACCTAAAATGGGCATATTTACACTCATATCTGCACACAGGGAAATGCTGCAATGATGAGTGAATACTTTTCAAGTTGATAAGTGGGCCTTGTATCATGTGTTAGAATTTTATGAGCCTGCCGCAAAATAGATGCAAAAATGAGGAGAAAAAGTCAGTATTTTCAGTCAGCCTGTCATTTGCAAGTGTTTGGCCTCTTTCAACAGGCCGCCAAATGTGTTAGGAATGATATGAGATGCTAAAACTTTGCATGCCAGCCCGAATACACATGTAGATGGACATATGCGAACGTCTTGACGATTGGGCCTTCAATTTCAAGATAGGCTCCTTGCATAGATGGGCCATAAGTTAGATCTGGGTGCACCTAAATTGGGCATATTTTCACTCATATCTGCACACAGGGAAATGCTGCAATGATGAGGGAATACTTTTCAAGTTGATAAGTGGGCCCTGTGTCATGCGTTAGAATTTTATGAGCCTGCCGCAAAATAGATAAAAATAAGGAGAAAAAGTTCGTATTTTCAGTCAGCCTGTTATTTGCAAGTTTTTGGCCTCTTTCAACAGGCCGCCAAATGTGTTCGGAATGACATCAGATGCGAAAACTTTGCATGCCAGCCCGAATACACATGTAGATGGACATATGCGAACGTCTTGACGATTGGGCCTTCAATTTCAAGATGGGCTCCGAGCATAGATAGGCCATAAGTTAGATCTGGGTGCACCTAAAATGGGCATATTTTCACTCATATCTGCACACAGGGAAATGCTGCAATGATGAGAGACTACTTTTTAAGTTGATAAGTGGGCGCTGTGTCATGTGTTAGAATTTTATGAGCCTTCCGCAAAATAGATAAAAAAATAAGGAGAAAAAGTTAGTATTTTCAGTCAGCCTGTCATTTGCAAGTTTTTGGCCTCTTTCAACAGGCCGCCAAATGTGTTAGGAATGATATCAGATGCTAAAACTTTGCATGCCAGCCCGAATACACATGTAGATGGACATATGCGAACGTCTTGACGATTGGGCCTTCAATTTCAAGATAGGCTCCTTGCATAGATGGGCCATAAATTAGATCTGGATGCCCCAAAAATGGGCATATTTACACTCATATCTGCACACAGGGAAATGCTGCAATGATGAGTGAATACTTTTCAAGTTGATAAGTGGGCCCAATGTCATGTGTTAGAATTTTATGAGCCTGCCGCAAAATAGATGAAAAAAGGAGAAAAAGTTAGTATTTTCAGTCAGCCTGTCATTTGCAAGTTTTTGGCCTCTTTCAACAGACCGCCAAATGTGTTAGGAATGATATCAGATGCTAAAACTTTGCATGCCAGCCCGAATACACATGTAGATGGACATAAGTAGGGTGGATTTACTGATTCTGGCTCACTTTTCCCCATGTAAATGAATGGGGGATTTTCAGCGATTCCCTTTTTTTTTCCCTAAAAATAAACCCCCTTTTTATCCGTTTTTCCCTGCTGTGCAGGGGTTTGGCTTTTTGTGAGGCAATGTTTTATGGTCGGATGCCCTTCCTGGACGCCTCTTACAACACAGGGATATGGTACACCTATTCTAACCGGGGCATACACCGGGACCAGTATACTGGTACTCATTTCGCCAACCTCGGAAGGATGACAGGCTGAGTCAACCCCCTGGTGTTAATTCAGCAGCTGAGCGGGATTCGAACTCGGGACACTGGGATCCCAAGCCGCCACCCTAACCACTAAGCCAACACCAGGCTTTGTATATATATAACCAGGCTATCCCAAGGTATATTTATTTGTCTCCCCTTTAACCTGGAGGTTGATCAGCTCACTCATTGAACCTATAAAGATTTGTTCATTCTCAAATTCCTTCAATAGTTTAATTTTCTTTGCACAATAATCCCCATCTAAAATATTGACAAACAAAACATTTGAATCTTTATATTTTTTAAGATACCCCTTTTGTGCCATTACGAAATGATAAACTTCTCTTAATGATCTCATCTGACCACCGTCCGAGTTGCAAATCATTTTTGTGTATAAACCACGCCATAAAAAAGTTTTGTTTCAAATGTTTTCAGTTCATGCCGTGAAAATGAGGAAGTGTTTTTTGACACGGTCGTGCTGTGTGGTTTTAGACAGTCATGCTGTGAAAAAATAGGAACTATTCTGTGAGACAAGGTCTCGTGTTTATATTTTATCTCAGAACACGAACTGAAAACATTTGAATCGAAACCATTTTAAGTATGTTTTGTAAATGATTCATACAATCGCCCAGTTATTTTCCAAGCTGTCATTTCCTGTGGCCGCACCCAATGTTTCGGGAATTTTCTCATTGTAAGCCTTATAAGTGATTCACCAGACAAAGTTTCTGCCAGACAGGATTTTCATTTTTACAACTGAGACATGGATGATCTCTCTTCCGATGAAGGCAAAAGCTTACTACAGAGTTGGTAAGTTTGTTTGGTTTTCTCTTTGAACGATGAAGCAAATGATTATTAATTAAATCATGATAATTCTGATATATATATATATATTTTTCCCTGACAGGGCATTGGAAGAAATTGAGTTTACGTATCACGACGTGGTTCATGAAATTAATACTCTTATTGAAGAGATCAATGATTTTAGAAGAGAATTGAAAGACATTTTCAATGAGTGGCACGAAGTCTTATCACGTCCTATCATCTCGAAGGAATTAAACCAATGGTGAGACACGTGTGTGTGTGTCTGTCTTCCTACCTACCTCTCTCTGCTCTTATTGAAGAGATCAATGATTTATAATGACCGGTCTCTGATCTCGAATGAATTAAACCAATGGTGAGACACGTGTGTCTATGTGTGTCTATGTCTATGTGTGTCTATGTGTGTGTGTGTGTGTGTGTGTGCGTGTGTGCGTGTGTCTATGTGTGTCTATGTGTGTGTGTGTGTGTGTGTGTGTGTGTGTGTGTGTGTGTGGGTGTGTGTTGCTTTCCCTGTCTGTCTGTCTCTTCATCTATACCCTTGACTTATTTTTTTTTTTTTTTTTTCAGCACTATCGCACAACATCAGCTGTTGAAGCAATCTTGTACAACACATGATTTTCTGGAGGTAAATATTTCTGAATTATTATTAATATCACTCTCTCTTTAGAATGTCGTCTAATGTTGGTTGCATTATTAGTTTGAACGCGGTTTTGTCAGTACACTGGAATTAATTTTATTGACCTTGAAAGGATGACAGGCTGAGTCGGCCTCCTGGTGTGTTAATTCAGTGGTCAACGAGGCTTACTCATATTACCATGTAATTATTATCCACTTTTTGTTTCAAAACAGAATATGGTGTCTGAGTTTCGAAATCACAAGACATCTGGAGAAGATTGCTGGGAAAGATTATACATTCTCGCAAATGAATATTTAATATTTTCAATATTAATAAATTATATTTGTTTTGTATACAATTACTTGATTCTGAATTACAAGAAGAGGATCAAAACATGAAGGGAGGGTAGGTGCGCCCCCAATGACCCATCACCCCCTCATCCCATCCCTCCCTCCCCATGTGTGTGTGTGGGGAAGGGTGGGGGGTGGGATGAGGGAGGTGGTGGGTCAAAGGTGGGGGCGCACAGGGGGATGAGGGGGTGGGGCTTGTGTGGGAGGGGCTTGTGTGGGCGGGGCTTTGGTGGGGCTTGTGTGGGCGGGGTGTGGGTGGGGCTTGTGTGGGTGGGGCTTGTGTGGGAGGGGTTTATGTGGGCGGGGCTTCGGTGGGGCTTGTGTGGGCGGGGTGTGTGTGGGCGGGGTTTATGTGGGTGGGGCTTGTGTGGGAGGGGTTTATGTGGGTGGGGCTTATGTGGGCGGGGCTTCGGTGGGTCTTGTGTGGGTGGAGCTTGTGTGGGAGGGGTTTATGTGGACAGGGTTTATGTGTGTGGAGTTTTTGTGTGGAGCTTGTGTAGACAGGACTTATGTGGGAGGGGTTGATGTGGGCAGGGTTTATGTGGGCAGGGGCGAATGTGGATGAGGTTTGTGTGGATCAATGGATGGGTGGAGAGATGGGTGGATGGGTGGATGAGTGGAGCTTGTGTGGATGGGTGGATAATTTTTTAATTAAATAAACATGTTGTGTGTGGGGGAACTAATTAACTAATCACTAATTATGTGAATATGGGTGGAGCTTGTGTGTGTGGAGCTTGTGTGGAGCTTGTGTGGAGCTTGTGTGGAGCTTGTGTGGGGTTTGTGTGTGGTGGGGTTTGTGTGGGGTTTATGTGGGTGGGGCTTGTGTGGGTGGAGTCAAAAAGGGGCGGAGTCAAAAAATTTCAATTTATTGGAGCTTGTGTGGGGTTTGTGTGTGGTGGGTTTGTGTGGGGCTTGTGTGGGTGGGGCTTGTGTGGGTGGAGTCAAAAAGGGGCGGAGTCAAAAAATTTCAATTTATCTTTGTCTTTTGTAATTCCTGTGAATAAAATGAACCTAAAATCTCTTCCCCTTCCAAATCATATATCTTATAAGTCCAAGGAACCGTATCTATTACATCAACAATTTTAAAAAGTTCTTTCGTCCATCGTTCAGTAAAACCCTTTTCAAAATGAGATTTCCACCTATATATTCTTACGATATCACCAACTTTGAACTTAGGTTTTCTGACATTAATCTCTTTTTCATATTTTAATTTTGTAAATGTTTCTGATGGCTTCATATTCGTTGACGTGTGAATCGTGTCATTATACTTATCCACAATATCCTGAATAAAAGATAACCATTGTTGTGAACCGAGTTGTGTGAATTTTTTATATAGTCTCTCTTTTAAGGTACGATTAAAACGTTCAACAACAACTGCCTTCCCTTCATTAAAGGTACTGTATAATGTAATACTGTTATTTTTTAGAAAATTCATAAATGTCTTGTTATAAAACTCTCTACCCTCATCAGTCCACAATTTTTTAGGTTTTCTCTTACTTTTATTAAATATCTGTTGAAAAGCTAACATAAGAGTATTACCTGTTTTGTTTTTTAAAGGGACAACCCACACATATCTACTCCTCAAATCAATAACGGTTAAAGCATACTTGTACCCCTTATCATTATTGAGTTCAATCAAATCAGCAGACCAGATATAATCAACTTCCTTGGAATAAACTTTCCTTCTCTGAAACTTTGTGAATATTGGTTTATGTAATTCATCAGCTAATTGCTCTTCAGTCTTAATGGCATCATTAGAGCCTATGAGTTTTTTGAATTTCCAAGTCCAAGTTTCAATTTAGCACTAATCATCTTCTTCACGATGAACCTATCAACTTTTTCTCTCAAGGTTGGATTTTGTATCAGAGACAAATTATACAACATTTCTCTATCGGCTTCATGCTTTTCTTCCAACGTTGTGGTATTCCCATAATCAATATCGTGTCTCATGCACACTTCATCAACTCTATTGATTGGTTTACTCCAGGATTTAGGATTGTCTGCCTCATCTAATCTTTTATCCAAGTTTGTGCCTGGACCACAGAAAGAATACCCTGGAAGATGTAATTCCCCTGGTATTCCAGTAGTTGTAAATTTACTTCCTGATAAAAACTTTTGTATATCTCCTCCGAGTTTGTGTTTGGAGATAAATTGATTTTTTTTTTTGAACCACACACCGAACATATACCTTTTTGTATAACCCTGTTATTTTTACTTTTAATATATGAAATATTTTTAGTATTAGTTTTCTTTTTACATTTGAGACAATAACTCATTTATTTATGAGAAAAATTCCTGCAGAGTGCAAAAACCTTTTTAGTTTCCAACATGCACATTTGAATCTTAATTTTTAAAACATAAAGAATCCTAAGAAATGCCTTCACTCTCTCCTCCATTTATTTAAGAAAAAACTTGAATTAAAATGAATGGCTTGACGATGTCAATAGTCTTGAAGAAAATATTGCAAATAGACTTGTCAATTCTTTGGTTTCCTCCTCGGTGGGTTGAGTTATTTTCTGTAATACCGCCAATCTTTTTTGAATCTCACTGGTTTCCATATTTTGATATTTATTCATTCTCTCTCTTTCCTCCCTCTCTCTCTTCTCTCTTTCCTCCCTCTCTCTCTTCTCTCTTTCCTCCCTCTCTCTATTCTCTCTTTCCTCCTTCTCTCTCTTCTCCCTCTCCTCATTCTCCTTTTCCTCCTCTTCCCTCTCTTCTTCAACTCCTTCCTCATCCCTTACTATCCTTGAATCGTTTACACCCCATAGAATATTATACATATATTCATCAGGATTTCTTGTTATTCCTGCATCGAAAATAATTTTTTTTACAACAGGAAACCAATAAAATTTCTTTTGAATTTCTAAAAGAGCCTTACCTTTTCTTAACTTTATAATTTTTTCATTATTTAACATTCTAATTAAATCTAAAGTTGTCGGTTTATCAACATCAGCATAATGCCAATCTTTTATTGAAAATACCTCATTCTTATGTTGTAGAACATATTTATTAAAATACCGAATACCCTTTTCTTGAAGGTATGCTTGGACACAGAAATGATAATTTTCTTGAAGCCTTCTTGCTGTCATTTATGTATTAGAAATATATGTTAGAATAATATTATGGCACGAAACACCTCCCCATCTTCCCATAGTTAAATCATTTTGTATTTCCTTACTTATTATATATAATCCTGTTTTTTCTGTTTTCATGAGATAAACAAGGGCAAAACCATTATTATATTTACCCTTATTAAATTCTTTTATTTGTTGTTTACTAATCGTGGACCCACAAAACTCATTCTCGATACCAAGTGGATAATATTCTTCCTTACGAGACTGATTTAATTGTTCCAGGTCTTCGAGGTTAATTTTAAATGACCAATTATACCCTAAATCATTCATATCATACCCCCATTGTTCTATTCTCATACAAACGATACGCCCTTCTTTATAAAAATTTATTTTAATTCGAACTGTGAATTCTGTATGACCTGGAGATAATATCAACACTTCTGTATCTTTGGAATACACAGCCGTTTTATTTAAGGATATATATTGTGATAAATCGCTTAATCTCACCAAGTCATTCGCGTCAGTCGGGCTTGGATAATTTTTAATTTAAAAGCATTTTTCATGTTAATATTTTTGGGTTATATTATATTTATGTCGTTCAGCCTGTGCCTTTGTGTAATAATTTGATAAATCAATATCCAGTTCTTGAGATACACCAAAGATAGAACCATCTTTACCAACATAAGTCATTTATATTAGATTAAAAATAATATCATAAAATTTTTTATTTTTGTTGAGTTGAAATAACACATATAGACATAATTGACCACAACACTTGGAATTTAATTCTTGGACTTGAAATGTTTGATAAACACCATTCTGTAAGAATTTTATGACTTCAACAGGTGGTGGAAGACCAAAACTATCAAAATAATATTTGTCTTGATTATTAAAAATACAAACCCAATGAGAACCGTTCCCATTATTATCTTCTAAGTTCATAATAATATTCTTTGTATGTTTCGGCACATTTGTTAATTCATCTCTCATACAAATAACCACATTTTGAATTTTTAATTTCTTACAATATTTGGCAAGTTGTAAATTTGATGTTGTATTCTTTCCAAATTCTTTCAACCACTCATCAATGCTCATTTATTTATTAGAAAGATATAATCCATTACCTCTTTTCGTTAATTTTACACCTGCTTGTGCAATAGAAGAAAGCATATCTCCAACTAACAATCTCGCTTTATCAGGCAGACCTTCAAGTTTTTCAGCAAAATCTACAATTACGCCACTTCCACTAATTTGTTTCTCCAACTCTTTGTTATGTCTTTCCAATTCTTTTTGAGCCTGGAGTTGAGCCTTCCTTTCGTTGGCAGTTTTCACCGCTGTTGAAATACCACCCGTCAATGCTCCAACCGCACTTAAACCAGCAAATAAAGGAATTAGAAATGGGAGAAATCCTCCACTCGTCTCTCTTATTGAATATTTTTTCAACATTGGTTTTGTCATTTTAATTTTAAGTGAGCCAGTGTCATTCAAGATTTTAACCTGTTCTCTTGTGAGCAAAACATCAATTCTTACTGCTCCTTTTCTCTGAATTGTATTAACGTTAATCGTACAAGGCTTTTGATTTTGAACACAAGATGATAGTTTATGAAGATTGATTTGATTAACATATACCCCAGTTGGTACTTTGCCACTCATTTATTTAACAAAAAATTATGTGAGACTAATCATCACACCATTATCTGTATTAATCTGCAATTCTGTTTCTTCCAAAAGCAAACAATATGTATCAACTTCTTCACTCTCTCCTCTTTCAATGTATAGGGAAGTATCCACTCGATTAGACTTTATAGTTTCCTTTTGCGCGCTCAGGTCAAACGCATAGATTGTATACAAACTTTTAAATGCTGTCATATCCAAAATAGGTTCTTTATTTCCATTACTTTCACACACCTTTTGGTAAGACTTGTATGCTTCAGCAAAATCATTTTTTTCCCAATTAATTTCCAATCTATCTCGTGGATAATATGTTCCATCTAGAGAAACGCGAAGTTGTTTCACCTTAGCATTATCACTCAATGCATTATTCTTATCAGTCGCAGTATCACCATCTGGCTTTTTAAAAATGATCCACAGATATCGTGGCTTTCCTTCCAGAACACCCAAATTCCACGTGTAAGTAGTTTGATTGAGTTTAACGTGTTGACATCTTCTTTTGAGGTATGATACACTGAGTGGTTTCTTTGAGTTAAGTCTTCGATTCAACATCTCTTCTGTTTTAAGATTAGGAGTATATTCACTGATATACCAACTCATCTCCTCAATTACAAATTTATTCTGATCACCAAAAGCATTACCAACACCAAAAAGCAATCTATTTTCATTATCATTCCTTTGTAGTTGAAATCTAATTTTAAGACCATACAGAACTTTATCATGATCACAAAATCCAAATATACCTTTAAGAGGAACCGCCACAGTAAAACTATTTTCTGCTTTTGTATCATCATTATACGCTCCTTTCCTTTGAATATATCCAGGGTCTGTGTTTGTTCCCGTTGACATATCAGGAATAAAACCTTCGACAGACCCCTTTCCCATTCTATCACTGAATGTATAGAGTGTAAATTTTATCATTTCAGATACAGCAGAGACATAATCAACCGCTTCAACTTCTTGTGTTCCAATATACAATCGCACACTATCAAACATTTTCCAGAAGAAATCATTTACAAGTGTAGCGTTTGTGTTATTCCCAGCTTTAGTGAATTTAAATTTACACAACAAGAAACTTTCGGAGAGATTCAAATAGGTTTGTTGATTATTTATTTCAAAACTTTTTGTACCATTCGTATTCCAGTCTGTTCCAGTTATTGCATTTACCTTGAAGTAATCTTCTTTTTTAGTGGAGTTTGAGATAATAATAGTATCATCCAAATCATAGATACTATCAATTGCTTCCATACTTGTATTTATTTAGGAAAAAAGATGTTAAAACTTTTGAAACCCTGATCCAAGTATTTGAATTATTTTCTGTCGTTCTTGGGGGACAACTGAGTTTTGCCTTTCTTAATTTCTTTTATTGCTTGTAATTTATGAGATTCCTTCTGAGCATCTTTTATACTCTTTACAGCACCTGCTACATTTCCCACAGCAGAAGCAGTTGAACCAATTAGATCTTTATGTTTAAGAATAGTTGAACCAATACCCATGAGAGTATCAATTATCCCATCTCCTCTAAATTGATGTCCAACACCCCTTTGTCTCTTAGGTTTATAGTATCCTCTACCAAGATACATACCTTCACCCTTGTAGTATGGGGAAAGGAACATCCCATCCCCTGTAATTATTTTATATTTTCCCAACTCGTGTTTCCTCACAATAACCATCGTATTTATTTATTGGAAAACTTCACGTAGGTGAATTCTGATGGATATAACTTCTCCATTAAAAGAAATCACACGATTATCTTGGTCGGTTATCCTAAAATTTACTCTGTGTATGGTTTTTCCTGACACAGGTAGATAAACCAAATTTTTAGGTTCCATATTGAATTTATAACCAATTGGGGTTGAGTATGCACTGAATGAAAATATTGTATTTGTTTTTTTCCATCATTATAAGCACCATCAATCAAATCACAGTGAATTAACACCGAATTTATTCCTGAGGATATTTGAATGACATTATCACTGTAAAACGTCCCATTAGTTTCAATCTTTTTTGAGGAGAAACCCAATAACTCTCTAAATGAATTATCAATTGTGAAATCAACCTTGTAGTTATTTTTAACTTTAATCGTTGATTTTGAAGTATGTTTTTGAATGTTTATAACAATATTTTTTGGTTCATCTCCCTGTTCTTTCATAAGACGAGCAATTTCGGAAGATATTTGAGAAATCTCATATGCTCCGGGTGAGACTGTTATCGTTTTGTATCCACTTCCGGGATTATAACTAAACTTGTCATTTTTATCAGTTATATTAAATAAGGTATTATAAGTTTCCATGGACAATAAAGATGCCTCATATTCTTTTGTTGTGTCAAGTTGTAGTGGGTATGGGAATGAAGATGTGTGGTCGCTTGTTGTGAAATCAAAACTCAGGATTGTGCTTCTCATCTTATTTAATATGAGATAAAATGTCTTTATATTGAGATTTATTAATTATTTTCATGTTCATCAACTGATCTAAAATGGCTGATGCTTCATTAAAACAATTGTTATTTCCAGCCTTCTTACTGCCGAACAACAATAACAGTCTATTAACTAATTGCGATGGGTCATTTGGAAGAAAACTAATACCTGAACCAAGGATACTTAAAGCCTGAATAATGTGTTTCTCCTTCTCATTCTTCCTACTTTTACCAGAAAGAATAACCTTATAATTTAGAGTGTTCAGCAAATCAATATATACTCTATCATCATTATTTTCCATATCCAATGGTTTATCAATATACTTTGATTCATCCCTCACAGTTGAACCTTGTCTTCCATCTTTTGTGAGAAGAAACATTAATCTCGGAGTTAGTTTAACAGGGGGTTGAGCAGAACTTAAGAACCTTAATTCATCATTAAATATCAATACCTTTTCTTTAACAAGATGAAATATTGCTGGTTGTTCTGTTGGAATGAGTCCTGCTTTGGTTTTTGAATCCGCTGAATATTCATTGTTTTGAACAGCATTCACAATATAATCAGGGGGTTGATTAATCTCTTCCAGTTGTTGAAATAAACCTTCATCATCATATTCTAATTCTCCTAAATGCTCTAATTCTTCCTCCGTCATTTGACTGAAATCTTTTAACATTTGAAGCTTTCTAGGAGTATATTCTACTGTGGGAACTGTGGAAACATCTTTCATTTTGTCTGGGGAAGTTTTTAAAAGTGGTTTAAAAAATTTCTGTTGTTTTTTGTCAAATGCTTCTTCGCCCGTTAGTTTCTGTCTGCGTTTCTTCTTTATGTCTTCCTGTTGTTTTACAACTTTTGAAACCAACTCTTGATGTTCCCTAAATCTTCTTGCTCTTTCTTTCGCATCCATTTATTTATTGAAAAATATCATTTAATATCTCATCTTGTTTCACAACAATATATTTATATTTTTCAGTCGTGTGTTTCATGTAATCCCCAAATTCCTTTTTACTACATAATGTAGAACAATTGTCTCTCCAAAAATTGTTTATATCTATTGAATTTAACTTGAATAAAATAAAAGTATTAGCATTGTTTCTGATGGAACGACGAGGAAGCTGAAAGTACGATTGACTAAGATAAATACAATTACAAGAAGAATGTCTCCCTCTTGTGTAGTAGCTGTCCATTACCGTTTGGTTTCTCTCATTAACACAATCATCAAAGATAACGAGGTTCTTTTTGGATTTATCCAAATCTTGGGGAGACGGTATATCATCCGTATTATCACTCAGAATACAAGTTATCGGTTTTGATTTCTTTTTACATCTCTGTGTATCACAAAATAGTTGTATTATATCTTCAATGTTAAAATCATTTAGGTTTTTTTGAAGTTTAAATAAACCGATTATATCTTCTTTTTGAAGACCAGCATTAAAACCTTGTGAGAGTAGTTGATACTCTGGTTGAAAACTCGACTTTGTGAAAATTATTAAATTATCATAATCTAAAAAGTTGGGAGTGAGGAGCATCTTTAAAAGTAAGCAGGTTTTTCCACATCCACTTGAACCAACTATGAGGCATCTTAATGAATTTGGGAGATTTTTATGGTTGTCAAATTTTATCTTATTTTCCCAAATGGGTAAAAAATCATTCATTTATATATTTGGAAAACAGGTTATTTAATTTATTATTGGCTTTTTTCGAAATTCTATATTTTATCCTAAGTTCAGGTTTAATTTCAAGATAATCCATTATTTTATTTATGCAATATCTTGTGTTGATATTTCCCTGAAAATCACATCCATGAATAATATATAACATCAATCCTTTGAACATTTCTCTTATACGTTCAGTTTCTTCCCTTGTAAGGAAAGGTGTGTTATCATCCTCATACTTTACATTCATTTCTCTAATCAATCTTGTAAAGTAATTCATTTTTGGTGTTAATCTAAAAGAATTATTTTCCTTTTTATATTTTTTATTATCATTAATTAGAAGACAATCACAGAATATACATTGTTTATAGGCTTTTGACTCTGTGTTTAATCCCTGTCTTTCACACGCAGGACAATTCTCAAATTTGTCATATGGAGAATCAGGAAAGTCTAGCATATTTATAAAGTAAAACTTTACTTAAACTGAAATTCATCTATACTTTCAGTTGTATATTACCATCGATATCGATATACTTTTTTCATTATCAGATTCAACGACAACATTTTTTATATTAAAGGTAATTTTAAAATTATCGTTAACTACTATTGAACGAAATGTCATTTCACCTGATATATTAACATCCTTTATTTCATCAAGATTTACATCTTTAGGGTTGTTGAAAAAAATACAAATTTCTCCTTGCATATTACAGATGGTCTTATCTTTTCTTTCTAAAGCTCCATCCATAAGGTTTTTGTTCTTTGATACTTTTTCTTGTTTCATTGCTTTTTCTAGTTTTGAATATATTACTAGAAGGAGAGGAGAAACTTTTGTTAGAGATACTTTAATTGATGTTCTACCAGGTATACTAAAAGCCCTTCCACTGAAGGAAATTGAAGAACTCATATTATTTACCATAATAGTTTTTATCCAATAGTTGTTATATTTATCTTTGTTCAATTTTACATCCTTGACATATTTCTCAGTATCTTTAACAGATGAAGAGATTGATTGAAACTTGTCTTTTGTGTCTTGAAACATTGTATTTATTAAGTGAAAAAGTTGGAGGATAAAATGTTTTTAAGCACAGATTCACCTATAAATTAAACGAAATTTTCATCAAGAAAATTTTAGTTTAAGCAAAGTTTTATTCTATAAATATGGTGAATACAACGTACTGCGATGTTTGTAATCACGAATATAAACATTATAGAAAACACCTCCGAACCAACAAACACACATTTAATCTGTTTCATAAAATATCTCCTCTTGAGTTGGAAAGAAAACATTGTGATATCTGTTCAAAGGATGTTTTGAAGAGTAGTTATAATAAACATCTTCAATCACAAAAACACAAGAAAAATGAGTTTAAAGTAAAGGGAGACTATTATATTGAAAACACTGATGGGGCATTTAAAGGGCATATAAAAATAAGGATTTTTCAATTTGGAGAACCCGGTCCATCATCAATAGCTGAATCAATTGAAATAGTGAAACCTGATGTTGAAAATTTTATTAAAAAGACATTAAAAGAAATGAAAACTTTAAAGTTTTATATGGGAGTGAAAATGAATATGAAAAGACAAGATGAAGAACAAACTCCTTATATGAGAACAGATCTTCATTTTATAACATCATTTCAAGATTTTTTGAATAGTGGGGTTTATGAAGAACTATCAAGACAAGAGGAGGATGTTGATAATACAGTGGTAGGAAGTGGATTCAATATTAAAAAATCATCTTTTTAGATATACACATTCTAAAATCAAACCCTCTTAAAGCTTCTTCTTATATTGAATTACCAAAAGAAATAAAACTAAAGAAGGCAGTTGTTAATATTAAGAACAATGATAATAAATGTTTTCTCTGGTCTGTTCTTGCTCACTTACATCCACCAAAATGTAATTCAGAAAGAGTAAAACAATATATGAAATATGAGAATACCTTGGACATTAAAGATTTTAAATTCCCAATGCCACTAACAGATATTCCTAAATTTGAGAAAAAGAATAATCTTTCTATTAATGTATATGGATTAACGGATACAAACAAAGTTCAAATATTAAAAATTTCAAACAACTATAAAAATGAAGAAACACACATTGATCTTTTATATTTTAGTGTTGGAAAGAATTCACATTACACATACATCAATAATTTATCAAGATTAATCTCTTCTCAGGTATTTAGAACAGCAAACAAAATATATCCTTGTAAGCGATGTCTTAATTCATTTCATACAAAAGAACGATTAGAACAACATTCAAAATATTGTAGTAATCATAAATCAGCTGTAATTACAATGCCTAAACCTGGTGAAAAGATTTCTTTTGAAGATTATAATAAATCTATCATGCACCCATTTGTGATATACGCTGATTTTGAGTGTATCCTTAAAAAGATAAATACTGCTTCTCCTAATCCAAAAGAACCATATACAAATAAATATCAAAAACATATTCCTTGTGGTTTCTGTTATTATATCAAATCATCTGTTGGAGAAAAGTATAACAAACTTGAACATTATCGTGGAAAAAATGCTTCACAAGAGTTTGTAAAACGATTAGAAAAGGATTGTATAAGACTCACTAAATTAATGAAAGAAACAAATGAACCGATGAAATTAACCAAAGAAGAAAAATTAGAATTTAGAATGAACAATATCTGTCATATTTGTGAGGGGGAAATTAAGGAGTCTAAAGTTAGAGACCATTGTCATCTTACTGGTAAATATAGAGGTCCCGCTCATTCCTGTTGTAATCTTAATTATAAATTACCTTCTTTTATTCCAGTCTTTCTTCACAACAGCGCCAACTATGATACACATCTATTTATAAATGAACTTTCAAAAACACCAGGGAATATTTCTGCCATAACAAACACAAGTCAAAAGTATATTTCATTTTCAAAAATGATATTCACAAAACCTTTAACTCGTATTAGGTTTCTAGATTCTTACAAGTTTATGGGAACACCACTAGCCTACCTCGCATCAAATCTAAGCTCCACGGACTCTTTTCCAAATCTTAATTCATTCTTTCCAAAAGAGGAAATTCTCACTAAAGAGGAAATTCAGATTAAAGAGAGAATTCAAAGTAAAGAGGAAACTGTAATTAATGAAGAAATTCTAACTGAAGATGAAATTCTAATTATAAAGAAAATTCGAACAATGAATGAAATTCTAACTAAAGAGGAAATTCAGATTAAAGATGAAATTCTGATTAAAGAAGGAATTCTTACGAGAGAGGAAATTCAAACAAGGAATGAAATTCAAAGTAAAGAGAAAATTCTTACAAGTAAGGGAATTTATCCTTATGATTATATGGATTCATTTATGAGATTTAAAGAAACACAACTTCCATCAAAAGAAAGTTTCTATAATAACCTTTATGAAGAAGAGATAAGTGATAAGGAATATAAACACGCACAAGAAATATGGAAATTATTTAAGATAAAGAACCTTGGAGAATATCACGATTTATATCTAAAAACAGATGTTTTATTGTTAGCTGATGTGTTTGAGGCTTTTAGAACACTCTGTCATAATAAAAATTGTTATGGATTAGACCCTGCCCACTATTTCACAGCTCCTGGTTTAGCTTGGAGTGCAATGTTGAAAATGACAAAACAAGATATAGATTTAATCAGTGATGTGGATATGCTTTTGATGATTGAGAAGTCCAAGAGAGGTGGAATATCACAAGTATGTTCAAAAAGATATGCTAAAGCAAATAATAAATATCTTCCAAATTATGATAGTGAAAAAGATAGTAATTATTTGATGTATTTTGATGCTAATAATTTGTATGGATGGGCAATGTCTCAATCTCTACCTTATGGTAAATTAGAGTGGGTGGAAGAAAAGGATTATGAAAAGGCTTTGATGAATATTGTTATTTCTTCTCAAGAGGAATTGAATGACGAAGAAGAAGGTTATTATTTTGAAGTTGATTTGAGGTACCCGAGTGTTCTTCATAATAAGCATAAAGACCTTCCTTTTGCATGTGAGAAAGAAACCCCAAAGAAAGAATGGTTCAGTGATTATCATAAAAGTTTTAATATTAAAGGCAAATCAACAGAAAAGTTATTAACAACATTCTATGATAAAAGAGGGATATGTTTTACATCAGAGAAGCTTAAAACAGTTTTTGAGAGAAGGATTGAGAGTAGCTAAAATTCATAGAGTTTTAAAATTTAAACAAAGTCCTTGGGTGAAAAAGTATATTCAATTCAATACAGATATGAGAGCAAATACAAAGTAAAATTTGAAGGGGACTTTTATAAATTAATGAATAATGCTGTATTTGGAAAGACTATGGAAAATGTTAGAAACAGGCAAAACATTAGATTAGCAACATCTTGGAAAGAAGCTTCGAGATTGATAAATAAACCAAGTTTTGAGAGAGAAGAGGTTTTTTCAGAGAACTTTTCTGCAATTCATATGAAAAAGGAAAGTATTGTAATGGATAAACCAATTTATATTGGAACAGCAGTTCTTGATTTATCAAAGATATTGATGTATGATTATTTGTATAATGACTTAAAGAAAGAGTATGGTGAAAATGTTTCATTGTTGTATATGGACACTGATAGTTTTATCCTAGATATAAAAACTGATGATGTTTATGAAGATATGAAGAAAAATATTGGAGTATATGATACAAGTAATTTCAGCAAGAAGAGTGAGTTATTTTCCAAAAAGAATGAAAAGGTTATTGGTAAGTTTAAGGATGAGTTGGGTGGAAAAGTAATGAGTGAGTTTATTGGATTGAGAGCAAAGGCATATGCTTATAAGTATGGTGATCAGATTGATAAGAGGTTAAAGGGAATAAAGAAATATGTAATAAAGAAATCAATAACTTTTAGAAATTATTATAATTGTTTGATGAATAAGAAAGAAAGAATACAGGAAAATGAATACAATAAGAAGTTATAAACATGACATATATAGTGAAGAAGTAAATAAAAAGGCATTAGGAGCCTTTGATGATAAGAGATTTATTTTAGATAATGGAATAGATTGTGTTCCATATGGATATTGTATGATAGAGTGTATAAAATAGATTGCGTTTTAACGATGGGAAGAAGGGTTAGGGTTTTTTAAGGGCTACACTTGGCGTTTTTCACAATATATAAATGGTTAAACCAAGTATTAATCAAACTAAAGAGTGGAGAAAATCTCAGTCTTGGTATATAAATGGAAAACATAATGAATGTGAAAAATATCAAATAAGTCTTATTGAAAAAATAACTAAAACAAAGGTAAATAAAACAAATAAGCGAATCAATTTAAAAAGTAGTAAGTTAGAGGATGTAAAGAAAAAAATGAATATCCTTGAATGGACTGAAAACTTTGATGGTTATCAATTGAACAATGAAAAAAACAATTTACTATAATCTCAAAATGATATGTGGCTCAGGAGGTGGTCAAACAAGAGCATTAAGAGAAGTTTATCATTTCGTAATGGCACAAAGGGGTATCTTAAAAAA